>NC_069507.1:127942417-128242417 GCF_027579735.1 Bombina bombina | reverse complement strand
TAACTCTTATTAAATAAATGATTCCTATTTAAAGCTAAATACTTACCTGTAAAATAAACCCTAATATAGCTACAATATAAATTATAATTATATTATAGCTATTTTAGGATTAATATTTATTTTACAGGCAACTTGGTATTTATTTTAACCAGGTACAGTAGCTATTAAATAGTTCTTAACTATTTAATAGCTATTGTACCTGGTTAAAATAATAACAAATTTACCTGTAAAATAAATCCTAACCTAAGTTATAATTAAACCTAACACTACCCTATCAATAAATTAATTAAATAAACTACCTACAATTACCTACAATTAACCTAACACTACACTATCAATAAATTAATTAAACACAATTCCTACAAATAAATACAATTAAATAAACTAGCTAAAGTACAAAAAATAAAAAAGAACTAAGTTACAAAAAATAATAAAATATTTACAAACATAAGAAAAATATTACAACAATTTTAAACTAATTACACCTACTCTAAGCCCCCTAATAAAATAACAAAGCCCCCCAAAATAAAAAATTCCCTACCCTATTCTAAATTAAAAAAGTTACAAGCTCTTTTACCTTACCAGCCCTGAACAGGGCCCTTTGCGGGGCATGCCCCAAGGATTTCAGCTCTTTTGCCTGTAAAAAGAAACATACCATACCCCCCCCCAACATTACAACCCACCACCCACATACCCCTAATCTAACCCAAACCCCCCTTAAAGAAACCTAACACTAAGCCCCTGAAGATCTTCCTACCTTGTCTTCACCATACCAGGTTCACCGATCCGTCCTGGCTCCAACATCTTCATCCAACCCAAGCGGGGGTTGGCGATCCATCATCCGGTGCTGAAGAGGTCCAGAAGAGGCTCCAAAGTCTTCCTCCTATCCGGCAAGAAGAGGACATCCGGACCGGCAAACATCTTCTCCAAGCGGCATCTTCAATCTTCTTCCATCCGGTGCGGAGCGGGTCCATCTTGAAGCAGGCGACGCGGATCCATCCTCTTATTCCGTTGTCTCCCGACGAATGACGGTTCCTTTAAGGGACGTCATCCAAGATGGCGTCCCTCGAATTCCGATTGGCTGATAGGATTCTATCAGCCAATCGGAATTAAGGTAGGAATTTTCTGATTGGCTGATGGAATCAGCCAATCAGAATCAAGTTCAATCCGATTGGCTGATCCAATCAGCCAATCAGATTGAGCTCGCATTCTATTGGCTGATCGGAACAGCCAATAGAATGCGAGCTCAATCTGATTGGCTGATTGGATCAGCCAATCGGATTGAACTTGATTCTGATTGGCTGATTCCATCAGCCAATCAGAAAATTCCTACCTTAATTCCGATTGGCTGATAGAATCCTATCAGCCAATCGGAATTCGAGGGACGCCATCTTGGATGACGTCCCTTAAAGGAACCGTCATTCGTCGGGAGACAACGGAAGAAGAGGATGGATCCGCGTCGCCTGCTTCAAGATGGACCCGCTCCGCACCGGATGGAAGAAGATTGAAGATGCCGCTTGGAGAAGATGTTTGCCGGTCCGGATGTCCTCTTCTTGCCGGATAGGAGGAAGACTTTGGAGCCTCTTCTGGACCTCTTCAGCACCGGATGATGGATCGCCAACCCCCGCTTGGGTTGGATGAAGATGTTGGAGCCAGGACGGATCGGTGAACCTGGTATGGTGAAGACAAGGTAGGAAGATCTTCAGGGGCTTAGTGTTAGGTTTCTTTAAGGGGGGTTTGGGTTAGATTAGGGGTATGTGGGTGGTGGGTTGTAATGTTGGGGGGGGTATGGTATGTTTCTTTTTACAGGCAAAAGAGCTGAAATCCTTGGGGCATGCCCCGCAAAGGGCCCTGTTCAGGGCTGGTAAGGTAAAAGAGCTTGTAACTTTTTTAATTTAGAATAGGGTAGGGGATTTTTTATTTTGGGGGGCTTTGTTATTTTATTAGGGGGCTTAGAGTAGGTGTAATTAGTTTAAAATTGTTGTAATATTTTTCTTATGTTTGTAAATATTTTATTATTTTTTGTAACTTAGTTCTTTTTTATTTTTTGTACTTTAGCTAGTTTATTTAATTGTATTTATTTGTAGCAATTGTGTTTAATTAATTTATTGATAGTGTAGTGTTAGGTTACTTGTAGGTAATTGTAGGTAGTTTATTTAATTAATTTATTGATAGGGTAGTGTTAGGTTTAATTATATCTTAGGTTAGGATTTATTTTACAGGTAAATTTGTTATTATTTTAACTAGGTAACTATTAAATAGTTCTTAACTATTTAATAGCTATTGTACCTGGTTAAAATAATTACAAAGTTGCCTGTAAAATAAATATTAATCCTAAAATAGCTATAATATAATTATAATTTATATTGTAGCTATATTAGGATTTATTTTACAGGTAAGTATTTAGCTTTAAATAGGAATAAGTTATTTAATAAGAGTTAATTTATTTCGTTAGATTAAAATTATATTTAATTTAGGGGGGGTGTTAGTGTTAGGGTAGACTTAGCTTTAGGGGTTAATACATTTATTATAGTAGCGGTGAGGTCCGCTCGGCAGATTAGGGGTTAATAATTGAAGTTAGGTGTCGGCGATGTTAGGGAGGGCAGATTAGGGGTTAATACTATTTATTATAGGGTTAGTGAGGCGGATTAGGGGTTAATAACTTTATTATAGTAGTGCTCAGGTCCGCTCGGCAGATTAGGAGTTAATAAGTGTAGGCAGGTGTCGGCGACGTTGTGGGGGGCAGATTAGGGGTTAATAAATATAACATAGGGGTCGGCGGTGTTAGGGGCAGCAGATTAGGGGTACATAGGGATAACGTATGTTGCGGCGGTTTACGGAGCGGCAGATTAGGGGTTAAAAAAAATATGCAGGTGTCAGCGATAGCGGGGGCGGCAGATTAGGGGTTAATAAGTGTAAGGTTAGGGGTGTTTAGACTCGGGGTACATGTTAGAGTGTTAGGTGCAGACGTAGGAAGTGTTTCCCCATAGGAAACAATGGGGCTGCGTTAGGAGCTGAACGCTGCTTTTTTGCAGGTGTTAGGTTTTTTTTCAGCTCAAACAGCCCCATTGTTTCCTATGGGAGAATCGTGCACGAGCACGTTTTTGAGGCCGGCCGCGTCCGTAAGCAACTCTGGTATCGAGAGTTGCATTTGCGGTAAAAATGCTCTACGCTCCTTTTTTGGAGCCTAACGCAGCATTTGTTTAAACTCTCGATACCAGAGTTAAATTTATGGTGCGGCCAGAAAAAAGCCCGCGGAGCGTTAACAGCCCTTTTACCGCCGAACTCCAAATCTAGGCCTTCATTTCTAAAGAATCTATTATTGTTCCCAAGAAAGGGACTCTTGTTGACGGAGACGGGGAACTTTTTTCTATGTTCACCTACCACCCGTGAGATCTGAGAAAGGCTAGAACAATGTCTGTGTGAGCCTTTATCTTTGAAAGAGACGACGCTTGAATTAGGATGTCGTCCAAGTAAGGTGCCACTGCAATGCCCCTGGGTCTTAGAACCGCTAGAAGGGACCCGAGCACCTTTGTGAAAATCCTTGGAGCAGTGGCTAGTCCGAATGGGAGAGCCACATCCAGAAAGGCGAACCTTAGGAACTGATGATGATCTTTGTGGATAGGAATATGCAGATACGCATCCTTTAGATCCACGGTAGTCATAAATTGACCCTCCTGGATTGTAGGTAAAATCATTTGAATAGTTTCCATTTTGAACGATGGCACTCTGAGAAATTTGTTTAGAATTTTTAAATCCAGAATTGGTCTGAAAGTTCCCTCTTTTTTTGGGAACTACAAACAGATTTGAGTAAAACCCCTGACCTTGTTCCACAGTTGGAACTGAGTGTATCACTCCCATCTTTAACAGGTCTTCTACACAATGTAAGAATGCCTGTCTCTTTACTTGGTTTGAAGATAAGTGACACATGTGGAACCTTCCCCTTGGGGGTAGTTCCTTGAATTCTAGAAGATAACCCTGAGAGACTATTTCTAGTTCCCAGGGATCCTGAACATCTCTTGCCCAAGCCTGAGCAAAGAGAGAGAGTCTGCCCCCTACTAGATCCGGTTCCGGATCGGGGGCTACCGCTTCATGCTGTCTTGGTAGCAGCAGCAGGCTTCTTGGCCTGTTTACCCTTGTTCCAGCCTTGCATTGATTTCCAAGCTGGTTTAGTCTGGGAAGCGTTACCTTCTTGTCTAGAGGCTGCCGAGTTGGAAGCCGGTCCGTTCCTGAAATTGCGAAAGGAACGAAAATTGGACTTATTCTTAGCCAGAGCGCTCTGCGCGCCACAATTGTAAACCCTGAATTTTTTGCCGCTAACCTCGCTAACTGCAAAGCGGCGTCTAAAATAAAGGAATTAGCTAACTTAAGTGCGTAAATTCTATCCATGACTTCCTCATACGGAGTCTCCCTACTGAGCGACTTTTCCAGTTCCTCGAACCAGAACCATGCCGCTGTAGTGACAGGAATAATGCACAAAATAGGTTGAAGGAGGTAACCTTGCTGTACAAAAATCTTTTTAAGCAAACCCTCCAATTTTTTATCCATAGGATCTTTGAAAGCACAATTGTCCTCAATAGGAATGGTCGTGCGCTTGGCTAGAGTAGAAAACTCCCCCTCGACCTTAGGGACTGTTTGCCATGTGTCCTTCCTGGGGTCGACCATAGGGAACAATTTCTTAAATATAGGAGGAGGGACAAAAGGTATGCCTGGCTTCTCCCACTCCTTATTCACTATGTCCGCCACCCGTTTAGGTATCGGAAAAGCGTCAGGGTGCACCGGGACCTCAAGGAACTGTCCATCTTGCACAATTTTTCTGGGTTGACCAGATTGTCACAATCATCCAGAGTAGATAGCACCTCCTTAAGTAATGCGCGGAGATGCTCTAATTTAAATTTAAATGTCACAACATCAGGTTCTGCCTGCTGAGAAATTCTTCCTGTATCAGAAATTTCCTCATCTGACAAACCCTCCCTCACTGCCACTTCAGATTGGTGTGAGGGTATGACAGAAAAATTATCATCAGTGCCCTCCTGCTCTACAGTGTTTAAAACAGAGCAATCGCGCTTTCTCTGAAATGCTGGCATTTTGGATAAAATATTAGCTATGGAGTTATCCATTACTGCCGTCAATTACTGTATAGTAACAAGCATTGGCGCGCTAGAAGTACTAGGGGTTGCCTGCGCGGGCATAACTGGTATAGACACAGAAGGAGATGATGTAGAACTAGGTCTACTTCCTTCATCTGAGGAATCATCCTGGGCAACTTTACAATTTGTGACAGTACTGTCCTTACTTTGTTTGGACGCTATGGCACAATTATCACACTATATTTGAAGGGGGAACCACATTGGCTACCATACATACAGAACATGATCTATCTGAAGGTACAGACATGTTAAACAGGCTTAAACTGGTTAATAAAGCACAAAAACCGTTTTAAAACAAAACCGTTACTGTCTCTTTAAATGTTAAACAGGGCACACTTTATTACTGAATATGTGAAAAACTAGGAAGGAATTATCCAATCTTTACCAAATTTTCACCACAGTGTCTTAATACATTCAAAGTATTGCACCCCAATTTTCAAGCTGTTAACCCTTAAAATGTGGAAACCGGAGCCGTTTTTAATTTTAACCCCCTTACAGTCCCAGCCACAGCCTTTGCTGCAACTTCACCAATCCCAGGGGGGTATATGATACCAAATGAAGCCTTCTAGGAACGTTTTTAGTGGATTCCAGACCCTCACACATGCAGCTGCATGTACTGAACTCAAAATTAACTGCACAGTAATGGCGCAAAAATGAGGCTCTGCCTACTACAGAGAAAGGCCCTTCCTGACTGGGAAGGTGTCTTAACAAGTGCCTGGTGCTAAAAACGTTCCCCAATGTTATAAAAGTGTGAAATACAACTTCAAACTGCATATAATACTTAAATAAAGCAATCGATTTAACCCCTAAAAGTGTCTACCAGTTTATAGCCCATAATAAGCCCTTTATTCTGTTTGAGACTAAGAAAATGGCTTACCGATCCCCATGAGGGGAAAATGACAGCCTTCCAGCATTACACAGTCTTGTTAGAAATATGGCTAGTCATACCTTGAGCAGAAGAGCCTGCTAACTGTTTCCCCCAACTGAAGTTATCTCATCTCAACAGTCCTATGTGGAAACAGCAAACTATTTTAGTAACTGCTGCTAAAATCATATTCCTCTCACAAACAGAACTCTTCATCTCTTTCTGTTTCAGAGTAAATAGTACATACCAGCACTATTTTAAAATAAACTCTTGATAGAAGAATAAAAAACTACAACTAAACACCACAAACTCCTCACCATCCCCGAGGAGATGCTACTTGTTCAGAGCGGCAAGGAGAATGACTGGGGGGGCGGAGCCTGGGAGGGACTATATGGACAGCTCTTGCTGTGTGCTCTCCTTGCCTTTCCCTGTGGGGGAGGAGAATATCCCACAAGTAATAGATGACACCGTGGACCGGACACACCAATGTTGGAGAAATGTTCTTTATTTAATTCTGTGCTATACTATTTTAATTAAACTTAAAAGGGACAGTATACAGTAAAATTGTTTTTCCATTAATGTATTTTCAGTGGCTTGTTATACCACCTGCAGAGTATAAAATGTATGACAAATTGCATATTCAGGTTTATTTGTGTATATGAATTAGCTGGTTTTGTGCTTTTTAAACCACAACCTATTAAAATGGGTTGAGCTTGCAGGTAAAATCAGATCTCATTATGTTATTACTTTGTGTTCACACACTTGCTTCTTTATCCCAAAGACCAGTACTTCGAGAGAACAATGGGAAATTAACATTGTATTACTTAAAGGGGACAGTCAACACCAAATTTGTTATTGTGTAAAAAGATAGACAACACCTTTACTACCCATTCCCCTGTATACCATTATTACATTAATATATTTTATAACATTTAAACCTCTAAATGTCTGCCTGTTTCTAATTACATGCTTTTTTATTTGCTTTTTTACAACAGGAGATTGTTATCTATATGGTCCATATGAATTAAAATTGTGCTCACACCTGTGGAGTTATTTAAGAGTCAGCACAACAGCACTTATTGGCTAAAATGAAAATCAATAGATAATAAATAGTCATGTGATCAGGGGGCTGTCAGAAGATGCTTAGATACAAGGTAATCACAGAGGTAAAAACATAATTTATGCTTACCTGATAAAACAGAATTTATGTTTACCTGATAAATTACTTTCTCCAACGGTGTGTCCGGTCCACGGCGTCATCCTTACTTGTGGGATATTCTCTTCCCCAACAGGAAATGGCAAAGAGCCCAGCAAAGCTGGTCACATGATCCCTCCTAGGCTCCGCCTTCCCCAGTCATTCGACCGACGTAAAGGAGGAATATTTGCATAGGAGAAATCATATGATACCGTGGTGACTGTAGTTAAAGAAAATAAATTATCAGACCTGATTAAAAAACCAGGGCGGGCCGTGGACCGGACACACCGTTGGATAAAGTAATTTATCAGGTAAACATAAATTCTGTTTTCTCCAACATAGGTGTGTCCGGTCCACGGCGTCATCCTTACTTGTGGGAACCAATACCAAAGCTTTAGGACACGGATGAAGGGAGGGAGCAAATCAGGTCACCTAAATGGAAGGCACCACGGCTTGCAAAACCTTTCTCCCAAAAATAGCCTCAGAAGAAGCAAAAGTATCAAACTTGTCAAATTTGGTAAAAGTGTGCAGTGAAGACCAAGTCGCTGCCTTACATATCTGATCAACAGAAGCCTCGTTCTTGAAGGCCCATGTGGAAGCCACAGCCCTAGTGGAATGAGCTGTGATTCTTTCAGGAGGCTGCCGTCCGGCAGTCTCATAAGCCAATCTGATGATGCTTTTAATCCAAAAAGAGAGAGAGGTAGAAGTTGCTTTTTGACCTCTCCTTTTACCAGAATAAACAACAAACAAGGAAGATGTTTGTCTAAAATCCTTTGTAGCATCTAAATAGAATTTTAGAGCGCGAACAACATCCAAATTGTGCAACAAACGTTCCTTCTTTGAAACTAGATTCGGACACAAAGAAGGCACGACTATCTCCTGGTTAATGTTTTTTCGGAAGAAAACCAGGTTTAGTACGTAAAACCACCTTATCTGCATGGAACACCAGATAAGGAGGAGAACACTGCAGAGCAGATAATTCTGAAACTCTTCTAGCAGAAGAAATTGCAACCAAAAACAAAACTTTCCAAGATAATAACTTAATATCAACGGAATGTAAGGGTTCAAACGGAACCCCCTGAAGAACTGAAAGAACTAAATTGAGACTCCAAGGAGGAGTCAAAGGTTTGTAAACAGGCTTGATTCTAACCAGAGCCTGAACAAAGGCTTGAACATCTGGCACAGCTGCCAGCTTTTTGTGAAGTAACACAGACAAGGCAGAAATCTGTCCCTTCAAGGAACTTGCAGATAATCCTTTCTCCAATCCTTCTTGAAGAAAGGATAGAATCTTAGGAATTTTTACCTTGTCCCAAGGGAATCCTTTAGATTCACACCAACAGATATATTTTTTCCATATTTTGTGGTAAATTTTTCTAGTTACAGGCTTTCTGGCCTGAACAAGAGTATCAATAACAGAATCTGAGAACCCTCGCTTTGATAAGATCAAGCGTTCAATCTCCAAGCAGTCAGTTGGAGTGAGACCAGATTCGGATGTTCGAACGGACCTTGAACAAGAAGGTCTCGTCTCAAAGGTAGCTTCCATGGTGGAGCCGATGACATATTCACCAGGTCTGCATACCAAGTCCTGCGTGGCCACGCAGGAGCTATCAAGATCACCGATGCCCTCTCCTGATTGATCCTGGCTACCAGCCTGGGGATGAGAGGAAACGGCGGGAATACATAAGCTAGTTTGAAGGTCCAAGGTGCTACTAGTGCATCTACTAGAGTCGCCTTGGGATCCCTGGATCTGGACCCGTAGCAAGGAACCTTGAAGTTCTGACGAGAGGCCATCAGATCCATGTCTGGAATGCCCCACAGTTGAGTAATGTGGGCAAAGATTTCCGGATGGAGTTCCCACTCCCCCGGATGTAATGTCTGACGACTCAGAAAATCCGCTTCCCAATTTTCCACTCCTGGGATGTGGATTGCAGACAAGTGGCAGGAGTGAGTCTCCGCCCATTGAATGATTTTGGTCACTTCTTCCATCGCCAGGGAACTCCTTGTTCCCCCATGATGGTTGATGTACGCAACAGTCGTCATGTTGTCTGATTGAAACCGTATGAACTTGGCCTTTGCTAGCTGAGGCCAAGCCTTGAGAGCATTGAGTATCGCTCTCAGTTCCAGAATATTTATCGGTAGAAAAGATTCTTCCCGAGACCAAAGACCCTGAGCTTTCAGGGGTCCCCAGACCGCGCCCCAGCCCATCAGACTGGCGTCGGTCGTGACAATGACCCACTCTGGTCTGCGGAAGCTCATCCCCTGTGACAGGTTGTCCAGGGACAGCCACCAACGGAGTGAATCTCTGGTCCTCTGATTTACTTGTATCGTCGGAGACAAGTCTGTATAGTCCCCATTCCACTGACTGAGCATGCACAGTTGTAATGGTCTTAGATGAATGCGCGCAAAAGGAACTATGTCCATTGCCGCTACCATCAAACCTATTACTTCCATGCACTGCGCTATGGAAGGAAGAGGAACGGAATGAAGTATTTGACAAGAGTTTAGAAGTTTTGTTTTTCTGGCCTCTGTCAGAAAAATCCTCATTTCTAAGGAGTCTATTATTGTTCCCAAGAAGGGAACCCTCGTTGACGGAGATAGAGAACTCTTTTCTACGTTCACTTTCCATCCGTGAGATCTGAGAAAGGCCAGGACAATGTCCGTGTGAGCCTTTGCTAGAGGAAGGGACGACGCTTGAATCAGAATGTCGTCCAAGTAAGGTACTACTGCAATGCCCCTTGGTCTTAGCACCGCTAGAAGGGACCCTAGTACCTTTGTGAAAATCCTTGGAGCAGTGGCTAATCCGAACGGAAGTGCCACGAACTGGTAATGCTTGTCCAGGAATGCGAACCTTAGGAACCGATGATGTTCCTTGTGGATAGGAATATGTAGATACGCATCCTTTAAATCCACCGTGGTCATGAATTGACCTTCCTGGATGGAAGGAAGAATTGTTCGAATGGTTTCCATTTTGAACGATGGAACCTTGAGAAACTTGTTTAGGATCTTGAGATCTAAGATTGGTCTGAACGTTCCCTCTTTTTTGGGAACTACGAACAGATTGGAGTAGAACCCCATCCCTTGTTCTCCTAATGGAACAGGATGAATCACTCCCATTTTTAACAGGTCTTCTACACAATGTAAGAATGCCTGTTTTTTCATGTGGTCTGAAGACAATTGAGACCTGTGGAACCTCCCCCTTGGGGGAAGCCCTTTGAATTCCAGAAGATAACCTTGGGAGACTATTTCTAGCGCCCAAGGATCCAGAACATCTCTTGCCCAAGCCTGAGCGAAGAGAGAGAGTCTGCCCCCCACCAGATCCGGTCCCGGATCGGGGGCCAACATCTCATGCTGTCTTGGTAGCAGTGGCAGGTTTCTTGGCCTGCTTTCCCTTGTTCCAGCCTTGCATTAGTCTCCAGGCTGGCTTGGCTTGAGAAGTATTACCCTCTTGCTTAGAGGACGTAGCACTTGGGGCTGGTCCATTTCTACGAAAGGGACGAAAATTAGGTTTATTTTTGGCCTTGAAAGACCTATCCTGAGGAAGGGCGTGGCCCTTACCCCCAGTGATATCAAAGATAATCTCTTTCAAGTCAGGGCCAAACAGCGTTTTCCCCTTGAAAGGAATGTTAAGCAATTTGTTCTTGGAAGACGCATCCGCTGACCAAGATTTTAACCAAAGCGCTCTGCGCGCCACAATAGCAAACCCAGAATTTTTCGCCGCTAACCTAGCCAATTGCAAAGTGGCGTCTAGGGTGAAAGAATTAGCCAATTTGAGAGCACGGATTCTGTCCATAATCTCCTCATAAGAAGGAGAATTACTAGTGATCGCCTTTTCTAGCTCATCGAACCAGAAACACGCGGCTGTAGTGACAGGGACAATGCATGAAATTGGTTGTAGAAGGTAACCTTGCTGAACAAACATCTTTTTAAGCAAACCTTCTAATTTTTTATCCATAGGATCTTTGAAAAGCACAACTATCTTCTATGGGTATAGTGGTGCGTTTGTTTAGAGTAGAAACCGCCCCCTCGACCTTGGGGACTGTCTGCCATAAGTCCTTTCTGGGGTCGACCATAGGAAACAATTTTTTAAATATGGGGGGAGGGACGAAAGGTATACCGGGCCTTTCCCATTCTTTATTTACAATGTCCGCCACCCGCTTGGGTATAGGAAAAGCTTCGGGGGGCCCCGGGACCTCTAGGAACTTGTCCATTTTACATAGTTTCTCTGGGATGACCAAATTCTCACAATCATCCAGAGTGGATAACACCTCCTTAAGCAGAGCGCGGAGATGTTCCAACTTAAATTTAAATGTAATCACATCAGGTTCAGCTTGTTGAGAAATTTTCCCTGAATCTGAAATTTCTCCCTCAGACAAAACCTCCCTGGCCCCCTCAGACTGGTGTAGGGGCCCTTCAGAAACAATATCATCAGCGTCCTCATGCTCTTCAGTATTTTCTAAAACAGAGCAGTCGCGCTTTCGCTGATAAGTGGGCATTTTGGCTAAAATGTTTTTGATAGAATCATCCATTACAGCCGTTAATTGTTGCATAGTAAGGAGTATTGGCGCGCTAGATGTACTAGGGGCCTCTTGTGTGGGCAAGACTGGTGTAGACGAAGGAGGGGATGATGCAGTACCATGCTTACTCCCCTCACTTGAGGAATCATCTTGGGCATCATTTTCTCTAAATTTTGTGTCACATAAATCACATCTATTTAAATGAGAAGGGACCTTGGCTTCCCCACATTCAGAACACAGTCTATCTCGCAGTTCAGACATGTTAAACAGGCATAAACTTGATAACAAAGTACAAAAAACGTTTTAAAATAAAACCGTTACTGTCACTTTAAATTTTAAACTGAACACACTTTATTACTGCAATTGCGAAAAAGTATGAAGGAATTGTTCAAAATTCACCAAAATTTCACCACAGTGTCTTAAAGCCTTAAAAGTATTGCACACCAAATTTGGAAGCTTTAACCCTTAAAATAACGGAACTGGAGCCGTTTTTATATTTAACCCCTTTACAGTCCCTGGTATCTGCTTTGCTGAGACCCAACCAAGCCCAAAGGGGAATACGATACCAAATGACGCCTTCAGAAAGTCTTTTCTATGTATCAGAGCTCCTCACACATGCATCTGCATGTCATGCTTCTCAAAAACAAGTGCGCAATACAGGCGCGAAAATGAGACTCTGCCTATGATTAGGGAAAGCCCCTAGAGAATAAGGTGTCCAATACAGTGCCTGCCGGTTATTTTACAAAATTCCCAAGATTAAAATAATTCCTCAAGGCTATGGAGTATAAAATATGTTTATATATAAATCGATTTAGCCCAGAAAATGTCTACAGTCTTAAAAAGCCCTTGTGAAGCCCTTATTTACTGTCTGTAATAAAATGGCTTACCGGATCCCATAGGGAAAATGACAGCTTCCAGCATTACATCGTCTTGTTAGAATGTGTCATACCTCAAGCAGCAAAAGTCTGCTCACTGTTCCCCCAACTGAAGTTAATTCCTCTCAACAGTCCTGTGTGGAACAGCCATCGATTTTAGTAACGGTTGCTAAAATCATTTTCCTCTTACAAACAGAAATCTTCATCTCTTTTCTGTTTCAGAGTAAATAGTACATACCAGCACTATTTTAAAATAACAAACTCTTGATTGAATAATAAAAACTACAGTTAAACACTAAAAAACTCTAAGCCATCTCCGTGGAGATGTTGCCTGTACAACGGCAAAGAGAATGACTGGGGAAGGCGGAGCCTAGGAGGGATCATGTGACCAGCTTTGCTGTGCTCTTTGCCATTTCCTGTTGGGGAAGAGAATATCCCACAAGTAAGGATGACGCCGTGGACCGGACACACCTATGTTGGAGAAATTTATTTCTCTTGTGGTGTATCCAGTCCACGGATCATCCATTACTTGTGGGATATTCTCCTTCCCAACAGGAAGTTGCAAGAGGATCACCCACAGCAGAGCTGCTATATAGCTCCTCCCCTAACTGCCATATCCAGTCATTCGACCGAAACTAGCCGTGAAAGGAGAAACCATAGGGTGCAGTGGTGACTGTAGTTTAAAATTTAGACCTGCCTTAAAATGACAGGGCGGGCCGTGGACTGGATACACCACAAGAGAAATAAATTTATCAGGTAAGCATAAATTATGTTTTCTCTTGTTAGGTGTATCCAGTCCACGGATCATCCATTACTTGTGGGATACCAATACCAAAGCTAAAGTACACGGATGAAGGGAGGGACAAGGCAGGTACTTAAACGGAAGGAACCACTGCCTGTAGAACCTCTCTCCCAAAAATAGCCTCCGAAGAAGCAAAAGTATCAAATTTGTAAAATTTTGAAAAGGTATGAAGCGAAGACCAAGTCGCCGCTTTGCAAATCTGTTCAACAGAAGCCTCATTTTTAAAGGCCCAGGTGGAAGCCACAGCTCTAGTAAAATGAGCTGTAATCCTTTCAGGGGGCTGCTGTCCAGCAGTCTCATAGGCTAAGCGTATTACGCTCCGAAGCCAAAAAGAAAGAGAGGTTGCCGAAGCCTTTTGACCTTTCCTCTGTCCAGAGTAAACAGCAAACAGGGAAGATGTTTGACGAAAATCTTTAGTCGCTTGTAAGTAAAACTTTAAAGCACGGACTACGTCCAAATTATGTAAAAGACGTTCCTTCTTTGAAGAAGGATTAGGACACAATGATGGAACAACAATCTCTTGAATGATATTCTTGTTGGAAACTACCTTAGGTAAAAACACAGGTTTTGTACGCAGAACTACTTTATCTGTATGGAAAATCAGATAAGGAGAATCACATTGTAAAGCTGATAACTCAGAGACTCTACGAGCCGAGGAAATAGCCATCAAAAATAGAACTTTCCAAGATAAAAGTTTGATATCAATGGAATGAAGGGGTTCAAACGGAACTCCTTGAAGAACCTTAAGAAACAAGTTTAAGCTCCATGGAGGAGCAACAGGTTTAAACACAGGCTTAATTCTAACCAAAGCCTGACAAAATGCCTGGACGTCTGGAACCTCTGCCAGACGCTTGTGCAAAAGGATAGACAGAGCAGAAATCTGTCCCTTTAAAGAACTAGCTGATAATCCTTTATCCAAACCCTCTTGGAGAAAGGACAATATCCTAGGAATCCTAACCTTACTCCATGAGTAATTCTTGGATTCACACTAATGAAGATATTTGCGCCATATGGTAGATTTTCCTGGTTACAGGCTTTCGTGCCTGTATTAAGGTACCAATGACTGACTCGGAGAAGCCACGCCTTGATAAAATCAAGCGTTCAATCTCCAGGCAGTAAGTCTCAGAGAAATTAGATTTGGATGATTGAAAGGACCTTGTAGTAGAAGGTCTTGTCTCAGAGGCAGAGGCCAAGGTGGAAAGGATGACATGTCCACCAGGTCTGCATACCAGGTCCTGCGTGGCCACGCAGGCGCGATCAAGATCACTGATGCTCTCTCCTGTTTGATTTTGGCAATCAGTCGAGGGAGCAGAGGAAACGGTGGAAACACATAAGCCAGGTTGAAGAACCACGGTGCTGCTAGAGCATCTATCAACGTCGCTTCTGGGTCCCTGGACCTGGATCCGTAACAAGGAAGCTTGGCGTTCTGGCGAGACGCCATGAGATCTAATTCTGGTGTGCCCCAACGATGAACCAATTGAGCAAACACCTCCGGATGGAGTTCCCAATCCCCCGGATGAAAAGTCTGACGACGAAAATCCGCCTCCCAGTTCTCTACACCTGGGATATGGATCGCTGATAGATGGCAAGAGTGAGTCTCTGCCCAGCGAATTATCTTTGAGACTTCTAACATCGCTAGGGAACTCCTGGTTCCCCCTTGATGGTTGATGTAAGCCACAGTCGTGATGTTGTCCGATTGAAATCTGATGAACCTCAGGGTTGCTAACTGAGGCTAAGCTAGAAGAGCATTGAATATTGCTCTTAACTCCAGAATATTTATTGGGAGGAGTTTCTCCTCCTGAGTCCACGATCCCTGAGCCTTCAGGGAGTTCCAGACTGCGCCCCCAACCTAGAAGGCTGGCGTCTGTTGTTACAATCGTCCAATCTGGCCTGCGAAAGGTTATACCCTTGGACAGATGGACCCGAGATAGCCACCAGAGAAGAGAATCTCTGGTCTCTTGATCCAGATTTAGTAGAGGGGACAAATCTGAGTAATCCCCATTCCACTGACTTAGCATGCATAATTGCAGCGGTCTAAGATGCAGGCGCGCAAATGGCACTATGTCCATTGCCGCTACCATTAAGCCGATTACTTCCATGCACTGAGCCACTGACGGACGTGGAATGGAATGAAGGACACAGCAAGCATTTAGAAGTTTTGATAACCTGGACTCCGTCAGGTAAATTTTCATCTCTACAGAATCTATGAGTCCCTAGGAAGGTGACTCTTGTGAGTGGGGATAGAGAACTCTTTTCCACGTTCACTTTCCACTCATGCGACCTCAGAAATGCCAGAACTATCTCTGTATGAGAATTGGCAATTTGAAAGCTTGACGCCTGTATCAGGATGTCGTCTAGATAAGGAGCCACCGCTATGCCTTGCGGTCTTAGAACCGCCAGAAGTGAGCCCAGAACCTTTGTAAAGATTCTCGGGGCTGTAGCCAACCCGAAGGGAAGAGCTACAAATTGGCAATGCCTGTCTAGAAAGGCAAACCTTAGGAACCGATGATGATCTTTGTGAATCGGTATGTGAAGGTAGGCATCCTTTAAGTCCACTGTGGTCATGTACTGACCCTCTTGGATCATGGGTAGGATGGTCCGAATAGTTTCCATTTTGAATGATGGAACTCTTAGGAATTTGTTTAAGATCTTTAGATCCAAGATTGGTCTGAAGATTCCCTCTTTCTTGGGAACCACAAACAGATTTGAATAAAACCCCTGTCCCTGTTCCGTCCGCGGAACTGGATGGATCACTCCCATTACTAGGAGGTCTTGCACAAAGCTTAGGAATGCCTCTTTCTTTATCTGGTTTGCTGATAACCTTGAAAGATGAAATCTCCCTTGTGGAGGAGAAGCTTTGAAGTCCAGAAGATATCCCTGAGATATGATCTCCAACGCGGCAGCAGTGACAGGCGCAATGCATGCAAGGGGCTGAAAAATAAAACCTTGTTGAATAAACATTTTCTTAAGGTAACCCTCTAATTTTTTATCCATTGGATCTGAAAAAGCACAACTGTCCTCAACCGGGATAGTGGTACGCTTTGCTAAAGTAGAAACTGCTCCCTCCACCTTAGGGACCGTCTGCCATAAGTCCCGTGTAGTGGTGTCTATTGGAAACATTTTTCTAAATATAGGAGGTGGGGAAAAGGGCACACCGGGTCTATCCCACTCCTTGCTAATAATTTCTGTAAGCCTTTTAGGTATAGGAAAAACGTCAGTACACACCGGCACCGCATAGTATCTATCCAACCTACACAATTTCTCTGGAATTGCAACTGTGTTACAGTCATTCAGAGCAGCTAATACCTCCCCAAGCAATACACGGAGGTTCTCAAGCTTAAATTTAAAATTAGAAATCTCTGAATCAGGTTTCCCCGAGTCAGAGATGTCACCCACAGAATGAAGCTCTCCGTCCTCATGTTCTGCATACTGTGACGCAGTATCAGACATGGCTCTTACAGCATTTGCACGCTCTGTATCTCTCCTAACTCCAGAGCTATCGCACTTGCCTCTAATTCAGGCAATCTAGATAATACCTCTGACAGGGTATTATTCATGATTGCAGCCATGTCCTGCAAGGTAATCGCTATGGGTGTCCCTGATGTAATTGGCGCCATATTAGCGTGCGTCCCCTGAGCGAGAGGCGAAGGGTCTGACACATGGGGAGAGTTAGTCAGCATAACTTCCCCCTCGACAGAACCCTCTGGTGATAATTCTTTTATAGATAAAGACTGATCTTTACTGTTTAAGGTGAAATCAATACATTTAGTACACATTCTCCTATGGGGCTCCACCATGGCTTTCAAACATAATGAACAAGTAGGTTCCTCTGTATCAGACATGTTTAAACAGACTAGCAATGAGACTAGCAAGCTTGGAAAACACTTAAAACAAGTTTACAAGCAATATAAAAAACGTTACTGCGCCTTTAAGAAACACAAATTTTGTCAAAATTTGAAATAACAGTGAAAAAACAGAATTTATGCTTACTTGATAAATTACTTTCTCCAACGGTGTGTCCGGTCCACGGTTTCATCCTTACTTGTGGGATATTCTCCTCCCCTACAGGGAATGGCAAGGAGAGCACACAGCAAGAGCTGTCCATATAGCTCCCCCTCTGGCTCCGCCCCCCAGTCATTCGACCGATGGTTAGGAGAAAAAGGAGAAACTATAGGGTGCCGTGGTGACTGTAGTGTATAAAGAAAAAGAGAAATTTTTCAAACCTGATTAAAAAACCAGGGCGGGCCGTGGACCGGACACACCGTTGGAGAAAGTAATTTATCAGGTAAGCATAAATTCTGTTTTCTCCAACATTGGTGTGTCCGGTCCACGGTTTCATCCTTACTTGTGGGAACCAATACCAAAGCTTTAGGACACGGATGAAGGGAGGGAGCAAATCAGGTTACCTAAACGGAAGGCACCACGGCTTGCAAAACCTTTCTCCCAAAAACAGCCTCCGAAGAAGCAAAAGTATCGAATTTGTAAAATTTGGTAAAAGTGTGCAGAGATGGCCAAGTCGCTGCCTTACATATCTGATCAACAGAAGCCTCGATCTTGAAAGCCCATGTGGAAGCCACAGCTCTAGTGGAGTGAGCTGTGACTCATTCAGGAGGCTGCCGTCCGGCAGTCTCATAAGCCAATCGTATAATGCTTTTCAGCCAGAAAGAAAGAGAGGTAGCCGTAGCTTTTTGTCCTCTCCTCTTACCAGAGTAAACGACAAACAAAGATAAGGTTTGTCTAAAATCCTTAGTTGCTTCTAAATAGAACTTTAAAGCACGAACTACATCTAAATTGTGTAACAAACGTTCCTTCTTTGAAACTGGATTCGGACACAGAGAAGGAACAACTATTTCCTGGTTAATATTCCTGTTGGAAACAAGCTTCGGAAGAAAACCAGGCTTAGTACGCAAAACGACCTTATCTGAATGGAACACCAGATAGGGTGTATGACACTGCAAAGCAGATAATTCCGAAACTCTGCTTGCAGAAGAAATAGCAACCAAAAACAGAACTTTCCAAGATAGTAACTTGATATCTATGGAATGTAAGGGTTCAAACGGAACCCCTTGAAGAACTGAAAGAACTCCAAGGAGGAGTCAAGGGTCTGTAAACAGGCTTGATTCTGACCAAAGCCTGTACAAAAGCTTGTACATCTGGCACAGCTGCCAGTCGTTTGTGTAACAAGACAGATAAAGCAGAAATCTGTCCTTTTAGAGAACTCGCTGACAATCCCTTATCCAAACCTTCTTGGAGAAAGGAGAGGATCTTAGGAATTTTAATCTTACTCCAGGAGAATCCCTTGGATTCACACCAACAGATATATCTTTTCCATATTTTATGGTAAATCTTTCTAGTCACAGGTTTTCTGGCTTGGACCAGAGTATCTATCACTGAATCTGAAAACCCACGCTTGGATAAAATCAAATGTTCAATTTCCAAGCAGTCAGCTGCAGAGAAACTAGATTTGGATGTTCGAATGGACCTTGTACTAGAAGATCCTGTCTCAAAGGTAGCTTCCATGGTGGAGCCGATGACATTCACCAGGTCTGCATATCAAGTCCTGCGCGGCCACGCAGGAGCTATCAGAATCACAGAGGCCTTCTCCTGTTTGATCCTGGCTACAAGCCTGGGAAGGAGAGGGAACGGTGGAAATGCATAAGCTAGGTTGAACGACCAAGGCGCCACTAATGCATCCACTAGAGTCGCCTTGGGATCCCTGGATCTGGACCCGTAGCAAGGAACCTTGAAGTTCTGACGGGACGCCATCAGATCCATGTCTGGAATGCCCCATAATTGAGTCAACTGGGCAAACACCTCCGGGTGGAGTTCCCATTCCCCCGGATGGAAAGTCTGACGATTCAGATAATCCGCCTCCCAGTTGTCTACTCCTGGGATGTGGATTGCAGATAGGTGGCAGGAGTGATCCTCCGCCCATTTGATGATTTTGGATACCTCTCTCATCGCCAAGGAACTCCTTGTTCCCCCCGATGGTTGATGTAAGCTACGGTCGTCATGTTGTCTGACTGGAATCTTATGAATCTGGCCTTCGCTAGTTGAGGCCAAGCCCGGAGAGCATTGAATATCGCTCTCAGTTCCAGGATGTTGATCGGGAGAAGAGACTCTTCCCGAGACCATAAACCCTGAGCTTTCAGGGAATCCCAGACCGCGCCCCAGCCTAATAGACTGTCGTCGGTCGTGACAATCACCCACTCTGGTCTGTTAGAATCTTTGGAGACAAGTCTGTATAGTCCCCATTCCACTGCTTGAGCATGCACAGTTGTAATGGTCTTAGATGAATTCGAGCAAAAGGAACTATGTCCATTGCTGCAACCATCAACCCTACTACTTCCATGCACTGAGCTATGGAAGGCTGCAGAATAGAGAGAAGAACTTGACAAGCGTTTAGAAGCTTTGACTTTCTGACCTCTGTCAAGAAGATCTTCATTTCTAAAGAATCTATTATTGTTCCCAAAAAGGGAACTCTTGTCGACGGAGACAGGGAACTCTTTTCTACGTTCACCTTCCACCCGTGAGATCTGAGAAAGGCTAGAACAATGTCTGTATGAGCCTTTGCCTTGGAAAGAGACGACGCTTGAATTAGAATGTCATCCAGATAAGGTGCCACTGCAATGCCCCTTGGTCTTAGAACCGCTAGAAGGGACCCGAGCACCTTTGTGAAAATTCTGGGAGCAGTGGCTAGTCCGAATGGGAGAGCCACGAACTGATAATGTTTGTCCAGAAAGGCGAACCTTAGGAACTGATGATGATCTTTGTGGATAGGAATATGTAGATACGCATCCTTTAAATCCACGGTAGTCATATATTGACCCTCCTGGATTGTAGGTAAAATTGTTTCCATTTTGAACGAAGGAACTCTGAGAAATTTGTTTAGAATTTTTAAATCCAGAATTGGTCTGAAAGTTCCCTCTTTTTTGGGAACTACAAACTGATTTGAGTAAAACCCCTGACCTTGTTCCACAGTTGGAACTGGGTGTATCACTCCCATCTTTAACAGGTCTTCTACACAATGTAAGAATGCCTGTCTCTTTATTTGGTTTGAAGATAAGTGAGACATGTGGAACCTTCCCCTTGGGGGGTAGTTCCTTGAATTCTAGAAGATAACCCTGAGAGACCATTTCTAGTGCCCAGGGATCCTGAACATCTCTTGCTCAAGTCTGAGCAAAGAGAGAGAGTCTGCCCCCTACTAGATCCGGTCCCGGATCGGGGGCTACCCCTTCATGCTGTTTTGGTAGCAGCAGCAGGCTTCTTGGCCTGTTTACCCTTGTTCCAGCCTTGCATTGGTTTCCAAGCTGGTTTAGTCTGGGAAGCGTTACCCTCTTGTCTAGAGGCTGCAGAGTTGGAAGCCGGTCCGTTCCTGAAATTGCGAAAGGAACGAAAATTGGACTTATTCTTAGCCTTGAAAGGCCTATCTTGTGGGAGGGCATGGCCCTTTCCCCCAGTGATGTCTGAAATAATTTCTTTCAATTCTGGCCCAAAAAGGGTCTTACCTTTGAAAGGGATATTAAGCAATTTTGTCTTGGAAGATACATCCGCCGACCAAGACTTTAGCCAGAGCGCTCTGCGCGCCACAATTGCAAACCCTGAATTTTTCGTCACTAATCTCGCTAACTGCAAAGCGGCGTCTAAAATAAAGGAATTAGCTAACTTAAGTGTGTGAATTCTGTCCATGACCTCCTCATACGGAGTCTCCCTACTGAGCGACTTTTCCAGTTCCTCGAACCAGAACCACGCTGCTGTAGTGACAGGAATAATGCACGAAATAGGTTGAAGGAGGTAACCTTGCTGTACAAAAATCTTTTTAAGCAAACCCTCCAATTTTTTATCCATAGGATCTTTGAAAGCACAATTGTCCTCAATAGGAATGGTCGTGCGTTTGACTAGTGTAGAAACCGCCCCCTCGACCTTAGGGACTGTTTGCCATGTGTCCTTCCTGGGGTCGACCATAGGGAACAATTTCTTAAATATAGGAGGAGGGACAAAAGGTATGCCTGGCTTCTCCCACTCCTTATTCACTATGTCCGCCACCCTTTTAGGTATCGGAAAGGCATCAGGGTGCACCGGGACCTCTAGGAACTTGTCCATCTTGCACAATTTTTCTGGGATGACCAGATTGTCACAATCATCCAGAGTAGATAGCACCTCCTTAAGTAATGCGCGGAGATGCTCTAATTTAAATTTAAATGTCACAACATCAGGTTCTGCCTGCTGAGAAATTCTTCCTGTATCAGAAATTTCTCCATCTGACAAACCCTCCCTCACTGCCACTTCAGACTGGTGTGAGGGTATGACAGAAAAATTATCATCATCAGTGCCCTCCTGCTCTACAGTGTTTAAAACTGAGCAATCGCGCTTTCTCTGAAATGCTGGCATTTTGGATAAAATATTAGCTATGGAGTTATCCATTACTGCCGTCAATTGTTGCATAGTAACAAGCATTGGCGCGCTAGAAGTACTAGGGGTCGCCTGCGCGGGCATAACTGGTATAGACACAGAAGGAGAGGATGTAGAACTATCCCTACTTCCTTCATCTGAGGAATCATCCTGGGCAACCTTACTATTTGTGACAGTACTGTCCTTACTGTGTTTGGATGCCATGGCACAATTATCACATATATTTGAAGGGGGAACCACATTGGCTTCCATACATACAGAACATGATCTATCTGAAGGTACAGACATGTTAAACAGGCTTAAACTGGTTAATAAAGCACAAAAACCATTTTAAAACAAAACCGTTACTGTCTCTTTAAATGTTAAACAGGGCACACTTTATTACTGAATATGTGAAAAACTATGAATAGAATTATCCTTCTTTGCAATTTTAACCCCACTACAGTCCCAGCCACAGCCTTTGTTGCGACTTCACCTATCCCAGGGGGGTATACGATACCAATTCAAGCCTTCTAGGAAAGTTTTCAGTGGATACCAGACCCTCACACATGCAGCTGCATGCACTGCACTCAAAAGAAACTGCGCAATAATGGCGCGAAAATGAGGCTCTGTCTACTACAGTGAAAGGCCCTTCTTGACTGGGAAGGTGTCTTAACTAATGCCTGGCGATAAAAACGTTCCCCAAACAATAAAAGTGTGAAAACTACTTCAAACTTTAAAAAACAACTTAAATAAACAATCGATTTAGCCCTTAAGAGTGTCCACCAGTTAATAGCCCATAATAAGCCCCTTATTCTTTCTGAGTCTAAGAAAATGGCTTACCGATCCCCATGAGGGAAAATGACAGCCTTCCAGCATTACACAGTCTTGTTAGAAAAATGGCTAGTCATACCTTGAGCAGAAAAGTCTGCAAACTGTTCGCCCCAACTGAAGTTCTCTCAGCTCAACAGTCCTGCGTGGGAACAGCAATTGATTTTAGTTACTGCTGCTAAAATCATACTCCTCTTTTAAACAGAACTCTTCATCTCTTTCTGTTTCAGAGTAAATAGTACATACCAGTACTATTTCAAAATAACAAACTCTTGATAGAAGAAATAAAAAACTACAACTAACACCACAAACTCCTCACCATCCCCGTGGAGATGCTACTTGTTCAGAGCGGCAAGGAGAATGACTGGGGGGCGGAGCCAGAGGGGGAGCTATATGGACAGCTCTTGCTGTGTGCTCTCCTTGCCATTCCTTGTAGGGGAGGAGAATATCCCACAAGTAAGGATGAAACCGTGGACCGGACACACCAATGTTGGAGAAAAGGCAGTTACACTAACAAAATTTTTACAGTGTATGTAACAAGTTAGCAGAGCATTGCACCCACTTGCAAATGGATGATTAACCCCTTAATACCAAAAACGGAATAACAAATGACAAAAACGTTTTTTAAACAGTCACAACAACTGCCACAGCTCTACTGTGGCTTTTTACCTCCCTCAATACGACTTTTGAAGCCTTTTGAGCCCTTCAGAGAAGTCCTGGATCATGCAGGAAGAAGCTGGATGTCCGTGTCTGTAATTTTTTCTGTGCAAAAAAATGCTAAAATAGGCCCCTCCCACTCATATTACAACAGTGGAAAGCCTCCAGGAACTGTTTCTAGGCAAAATACAAGCCAGCCATGTGGAAAAAACTAGGCCCCAATAAGTTTTATCACCAAACATATATAAAAAACGATTAAACATGCCAGCAAACGTTTTAAAATACACTTTTATAAGAGTATGTATCTCTATTAATAAGCCTGATACCAGTCGCTATCACTGCATTTAAGGCTTTACTTACATTACTTCGGTATCAGCAGCATTTTCTAGCAAATTCCATCCCTAGAAAAATAATTTAACTGCACATACCTTATTGCAGGAAAACCTGCACGCTATTCCCCCTCTGAAGTTACCTCACTCCTCAGAATATGTGAGAACAGCAAAGGATCTTAGTTACTTCTGCTAAGATCATAGAAAACGCTGGCAGATTCTTCTTCCAAATACTGCCTGAGATAAACAGTACACTCCGGTACCATTTAAAAATAACAAACTTTTGATTGAAGAAATAAACTAAGTATAAAACACCACAGTCCTCTTACGACCTCCATCTTAGTTGAAAGTTGCAAGAGAATGACTGGATATGGCAGTGAGGGGAGGAGCTATATAGCAGCTCTGCTGTGGGTGATCCGTGGACTGGATACACTTAACAAGAGAAAAGGCAGTTAAACTAACGAAATTTTTACAGTGTATGTAACAAGTTAGCAGAGCATTGCACCCACTTGCAAATGGAGGATTAACCCCTTAATACAAAAAACAGATTAACAAAACGAAAAATATGTTTTTTAAACAGTCATAACAACGGCCACAGCTCCTACTTTTGAAGCCTTTTGAGCCCTTCAGAGATGTCCTATAGCATGCAGGGGACTGCTGAGGGAAGCTGAATGTCACAGTTTGTAATTTTAACTGCACCAACTGTAACTTTTATACTATAACAGTGGAAAGCCTCAGGAAACTGTTTCTAGGCAAAAATAAAGCCAGCCATGTGGAAAAAAATAGGCCCCAATAAGTTTTATCACCAAAGCATATATAAAAACAATTAAACATACCAGCAAACGTTTTATATTGCACATTAATCAGAGTATATACCTCTGATAGCAAGCCTGATACTAGTCGCTATTAAATCACTGTATTTAGGCTTTAACTTACATTAATCCGGTATCAGCAGCATTTTCTAGCAAATTCCATCCCTAGAAAAACTTAACTGCACATACCTTATTGCAGGATACCCTGCACGCCATTCTCCCTCTGAAGTTACCTCACTCCTCAGACATATGTGAGAATGGCAGTGGATCTTAGTTACTTCTGCTAAGATCATAGAAAAACGCAGGCAGATTCTTCTTCTAAATGCTGCCTGAGATAAAATAGTACACTCCGGTACCATTTAAAAACAATAAACTTTTGATTGAAGAAAAAACTAACTATATTTTACCACTTTCCTCTAACTACCTCCAGCTATGTTGAGAGCTTGCAAGAGAATGACTGGGTATGGCAGTTAGGGGAGGAGCTATATAGCAGCTCTGCTGTGGGTGATCCTCTTGCAACTTCCTGTTGGGAAAGAGAATATCCCACAAGTAATGGATGATCCGTGGACTGGATACACCTAACAAGAGAAAAGTGTAACAACGTTGGTTATGTAAAGCTAAGGAATGGGTAATAAAGGGATTATCTATCGTTTAAAACAATAAAAATTCTGCTGTAGACTGTCCCTTTAACTATCCTGCGCTGCACTGAGAGTGTAATTTCTTCTGCTGGCTGTGTTTACTTAGGCTTGTCAATAGGATTGACTCCAGTATAGAAACTCAGTATAGGTTGGGATTCCACAGTCCATTATTTCAATTATTATCCATTATTTCAAATGCCAAAATAAGGGTAAAGGAGCTTCTTGGAAAAAATGTAATACACTCCTGCAGGTAAAATGGATCATTTGAAACAAAGGGGAGAACATTATTGGCTAAACCGTCCATTTAAACTTTCATTATTCAGATAGGACATGCAATTTTAAACAACTTTCCAATTAACTTTTATCATCAAATTTGCTTTGTTCTCTTTTTAATTCTTTGTTGAATGCTAAACCTAGGTAGGCTCATATGCTTACTTCTAAGCTCTTGAAGGCCGCATTTGGACAGTTTTTCACTGCTAGTTCATCTATGCCATATAGATAACAATGTGCTCACTTGCGTGGCGTTACTTATGAGTCAGCACTAATTGACTAAAATACAAGTCTGACAAAAGAACTGAAATAAGGGGGTCAGTCTGCAGATACAAGCTAATCACAGAGGTAAAAAGTGTAGATAATAGAAAATCTGGAGCAGACTGTCCCTAGCCAGGTTGTGCACCCAGTGAAAAGGACCTAGGGAAAACACTGGAAGCAATCACTGAGACAGTCTGCTATTTGCTTATCTCCTTTCTACTACTCTACCGTTAACCGTTTTGAGTCTTACTATTCCTCCGTTAGTTTCTCTACTTTTGCTGGATATCTGAAGAAGCGTTTGTCCCCATTTTTCACTAATTACTTTTCTGCTGCATGAGCTTTAGCCTTCCTAAGTAACTGCTTAATCTTTTTTGTCAGACTTTCCATTTCATCATTTGCTGTGTTAGAAGCTATCTTTTTGTCTTTACTTCATGTGCTAATTCATTTTATCTTTCTTCTAATTTTACAGGCATGTCTAATACAGTGTACAACTGCATCTAATCTGTCTATCTCCTGTTTGTTGTTCCATGTATGAATATGTCCAATAATAAAAATCATTTTACCATGATTCTAATATAGCTACTAAATCCAAGAGGTTTATAGTCATTTACATATGCTATCATCTCAGCATATAAAACGAATTAAAGATTACCAAGCTTTAATATGGGGTTTTCTTCTTATGTTAAAGGGACAGTCTATTCCAGAATTGTTATTGTTTAAAAAGATTGATAATCTGTTTATTACCTATTCCCCAGTTTTGCACAGCCAACACAGTTATATTAATATACTTTTTACCTCTGTGATTACCTAGTATCTAAGCTTCTGCAGACTGCCCCCTTATTTCAGTTTTTTTTTTTTACAGACTTGCATTTTAGCCAATCAGTGCTGACTCATAAGTAACTCCACGGGAGTGAGCACAATGTGATACATATGAACTAATGCCCTTTAGCTGTGAACAACTGTCAAATGCATTCGGATAAGAGGCAGCCTCCAAGGGCTTAGAAATTAGCATATGAGCCTAGGTAGGTTTAGCTTTCAACTAAGGATAACAAAAGAACAAAGCAAATTTGATGATAAAAGGTCAATTGGAAAGTTGTTTAAAATTACATGCCCTATCTGAATCATAAAAGTTTATATTTTGACTAGACAGTTTCTTTAACAGACATAAAGCAAGTTTTAGATAGTTCATACCAAGTAGAGATACGGAAAAATCTCTGACGGTCTGTCCATTTGCGCAAGGATCATAATCATCTCATTGTCTATGAATTCTGTGTAATCCTGTAGTTCGCAGTGTGTGTGCTGCTCTAGAGTGCTTCGGACCTGGTGATCAAGAAGGGATTTTGTAAGGGCATAGATTGACAGACATTTTCTCACATTGCTTTGCTCTGCACTCACCTGCTTTGATGTAATGCTTTCCAGGTCACTCTCCCTTAAGATGTCCCTCAGTTTTTTCCTTATGATTCTCTCTGTCTCTTCTCTGTATGACAATGAATGGGTCAATAGACTTATAAATGCTAGATTAGCCCCTTTTCACTTTTTTCTATAACCCTGTTATGTGCTGGCGCTGGGGAAGCACAAACTAGTTCTCACTATATCATTGGAAAAAGGAAAATCACACAAAAATACAGTATAATAATAACAGTGTTTATTATAAACTTATTGCAATAACAGTAGTCAGCTTATAAATGTATTAAGACACAATGGTTACACTAAACAGTGATTTAACTACAAATGCACTACTTATCTTCAAGTTTTGGACAAGGCAGTAATAGCGTACAATGGCAAACAGCAGTTGCTGTATAAAACTTATTTCCAATATGTTACCCAAAGACTATCCTGCCCCCCTTTATGCAATTCTAATAATTAAAGTGATGGTAAATCCGAGCGTTTAACAAATGCTAGGATTTACCATCACTAAAAATAAACTGCAGTTTAATTCATCCTGCCCCCCTTTATGCAATTCTAATAATTAAAGTGATGGTAAATCCGAGCATTTAACAAATGCTAGGATTTACCATCACTAAAAATAAACTGTAGTTTAATTCATGACTTACTAAAAAAAGGGTGCTAAACTCAGCCTCTCTGTGTCGCAGTAGATTGCTACAGCAGCAACTCCGGTCGCTCATGGCCAGTGACGTGCAGTGAGGTCAGTGGTTGGTGAGGCACTGGCTAATATGAGGGCCATACTATGCACAGTATACAAACTATGCCATATGCATACAGCAATATCAAACAAATTATACCTCACGGCACAACGCTCTTTACCAATGAGATGACTTTTTCACCTCTAAACCAATAGCCATGCTAGGATGTCAGCTGACAAGCACGGCTATTAGTTTAGCGGTGGAAACGTCACCTCTTGAAGAAGAGCGCAGTGCCGTGGGTGGCAGGAGCCGCTGACATTAGCGATCTACTGCTGCACAGGAAGGGTGAGTTTAGCACCCTTTTTTTTTTTTTAGTAAGTTATGAATTAAACTACAGTTTATTTTTAGTGATGGTAAATCTTAGCGTTTGTTAAGTTCAGAAGGCGTCTACCGTTACGTCAATCATATTATTTCATTTAGAAAGCATTTTAGCAAATATTCTCATAAATAACATCAGGTAAGTGCCTAGCACTATCATTCACTGGAATTTCACATCCTTCTCTTTCTAGATAAGAACATTTGCTTCAGCAGAGAAGAGGAAAGCAGAGTGAAAACAAATGTAATTTATTTTCTAACAGGCAAACAAGTCTTAAAGGGACACTGAACCCCAAATGTTTCTTTTGTGATTCAGATAGAGCATGAAATTTTAAGAAACTTTCTAATTTACTCCTATTATCAAATTTTCTTCATATCTTTATTTGAAATGCAAGAATGTAAGTTTAGATGCCGGCCCATTTTTGGTGAACAACCTGGGTTGTTCTTGCTGATTGGTAGATAAATTCATCCACCAATAAAAATGTGCTGTCCAGCTTAGATGCCTTTTTTTTCAAATAAAGATAGCAAGAGAATAAAGAAAAATTGATAATAGGAGTAAATTAGAAAATTGCATGCTCTATCTGAATCACAAAAGAAAACATTTGGGTTCAGTGTCCCTTTAACTCTTAAAGGCATACAGTCATGGCCAAAAATATTGGCACCCAGAAAATAGTTGCAATAATAAATGCTTAGGCATTCTCATGTTTATTTCTTTTGTTTGTATTGGTATGACACAAAAAAGTGGAGAAAAAAGGAAATTTATTCTTACCTGATAAATTGGTTTCTTTTACGATACGATGAGTAAACGGATTTCATCCTTACTTGTGGGATATCACCTTCTGGTCAGCAGGAGGAGGCAAAGAGCACCACAGCAGAGCTGTATATATATAGCTCCTCCCTAACCTCCCACTCCAGTCATTCGACCGAAGTTAGGAAGAGAAAGGAAAAGCCAAGGTGCAGAGGTGTCTGAAGTTTAACAAAAAGAAAATAGCCTGTCTCATAATAACAGGGCGGGCCGTGGACTCATTGTATCGTAAAAGAAACAAATTTATCAGGCAAGAATAAATTTCCTTTTCTTTTACAAGATACGATGAGTCAACGGATTTCATCCTTACTTGTGGGATACAATACCAAAGCTATAGTACACAGATGAAACGGGAGGGACAAGACAGGGAACCTAAACGGAAGGCACCACTGCTTGAAGAACTTTCCTCTCAAAAACAGCCCCAGACGAGGCAAAAGTATTGAATTTGGAAAATTTGGAAAAAGTGTGAAGAGACGACCAAGTTGCAGCTTTGCAAATCTGTTCAACAGAAGCATCTGTTTGAATGCCCATAAGGAAGCCACAGCCCTAGTGGAATGAGATGTAATTCGTTCAGGAGGCTGCTGTCCAGCAGTCTCATATGCAAAACGGATGATACTCTTCAGCCAAAAAGAAAGAGAGGTAGCCGTAGCTTTCTGACCTCTACGTTTCCCTGAAAAAACGACAAACAAGGAAGACGATTGACGAAAATCCTTAGTCGCCTGTAAGTAGAACGTCAAGGCACGGATCACGTCCAAATTATGTAACAGACGCTCCTTCTTACAATTTCCTGATTAATATTTTTATTCGAAACAACCTTAGGAAGAAAACCAGGTTTAGTATGTAAAACCACCTTATCCGCATGAAAAATGAGATAAGGTGAATTACATTGTAATGCCGAAAGCTCAGATACTCTGCGAGCAGAAGAAATAGCAACCAAAAATAAAACTTTCCAAGATAATAACTTAAAATCTATGGAATGCATGGGTTCAAACGGAACCCCTTGAAGAACTTTAAGAACTAAATTCAAGCTCCAAGGAAGAGAAACTGGTCTAAACACAGGCCTGATTCTAGTCAGAGTCTGACAAAAAGATTGGACATCTGGAACATCTGCCAGACGCTTGTGTAACAAAATAGACAAAGCAGAAATCTGTCCCTTTAAGGAACTTGCTGACAACCCTTTCTCCAATCTGTCTTGGAGAAAAGACAAAATCCTAGGAATCCTAACCCTACTCCATGAGTAGCCCTTGGATTCACACCAATAAAGATATTTACGCCATATCTTATGGTAAATCTTTCTAGTAACAGGCTTACGTGCCTGAATCAAGGTATCTATGACCGAATCAGAAAACCCTCGCTTAGACAAAATCAAGCGTTCAATCTCCAAGCAGTTAGCTGCAGAGAAACTAGATTCGGATGATGGAAGGGACCCTAAATGAGAAGGTCCTCCCGCAATGGAAGCCTCCAAGGTGGCTGAGATGACATGTCCACCAGATCGGCATACCAAGTCCTGAAAGGCCACGCAGGAGCGATGAGGTTCACCGATGCCCTCTCCTGTTTGACGCGAGCAATCACCCGGGGAAGGAGAGTAAATGGAGGGAACACATAAGCTAGGCTGAAAAACCAAGGCACTGCCAAGGCATCTATCAGCTCGGCCTGGGGATCCCTGGACCTGGACCCGTACCTCGGAAGCTTGGCATTCTGACGAGATGCCATGAGATCCAACTCCGGCCTGCCCCATCTGAGAATCAAGCTGGAAAATACCTCCGGATGGAGTTCCCATTCTCCCGGATGAAATGTCTGTCTGCTCAGAAAATCCGCCTCCCAGTTGTCCACCCCTGGGATATGGATCGCCGACAGATGGCAACAGTGAGACTCCGCCCACTGTATTATCCTTGCTACTTCTGTCATCGCTAAGGAACTTTTTGTTCCTCCCTGATGATTGATGTAAGCCACCGTCGTTATGTTGTCCGACTGGAATCTGATGAATTGGGCCGAAGCCAACTGAGGCCAAACCCGAAGCGCATTGAATATTGCTCTCAACTCTAGGATATTTATGGGAAGGAAGAGACTCCGCCTGAGTCCATACACCCTGAGCCCTTAGGGAGTTCCAGACTGCTCCCCATCCTAACAGGCTGGCATCCGTTGTCACTATCACCCATGAGGGCCTGCGGAAGCATGTCCCCTGGGATAGATGATCCAGCGACAACCACCATAGAAGAGAGTCTCTTGTCTCCTGATCTAGAGTTATTTGGGGAGACAAATTTGTATAATCTCCATCCCACTGACTGAGCATGTTCAGTTGCAGAGGCCTGAGATGAAAACGAGCAAACGGAATGATGTCCATTGCCGCTACCATCAACCCAATTACCTCCATGCACTGAGCCACTGACGGCCGAGGACTGGTCCGAAGGGCTCGGCATGTGTGCAGAATCTTTAATTTTCTGACTTCCGTCAAATAGATTTTCATGGATAGAGAGTCGATTAGAGCTCCCAAGAAAGGAACCCTTGTCTGTGGAACTAGTGAACTCTTTTCCAGATTTACCTTCCACCCATGAGTCCTTAAGAAGGATAGAACAATGTCGGTATGAGACTTTGCTAACTGATAAGAAGATGCCTGAATCAGAATATTGTCCAGATAAGGCGCCACTGCAATGCCCCGCGGTCTCTCCTATCACTAACACAGGCAAAGAGAATGACTAGGGTGGGAGAGAGGGGAGGAGCTATATATACAGCTCTGCTGTGGTGCTCTTTGCCTCCTCCTGCTGACCGGGAGGCGATATCCCACAAGGATGAAATCCGTGGACTCATCGTATATTGTAAAAGAAAAAAGCCAAATCATTCCATGCAAAACTCCAAAAATGGACTGGACAAAAATTATTGGCACCCTCAATTTAATATTTGATAACACACCCCTTGGAAAAAATAACAAATCAATCGCTTCCTGTAACCATCAATGAGTTTTACACCTCTCTACTGGAATTTTGGACCACTCTTCTTTTGCAAACTGCTTCAGGTTTTTCAGATTGGAAAGGTTCCTTTTCCAAACTGCAGTTTTGAGATCTCTCCACAGGTGCTCTATGGGATTGAGATCTGGACTCATTGCTGGCCAGTTCAGTACTCTCCAGCACTTTGTCTTAAACCATTTCTGGGTGCTTTTTGACGTGTGCTTTGGGTCATTGTCCTGCTGTAAAACCCATGACCGCTGACGGAGACCCAACTTTCTGACACTTGGCCCTACATTGCACCACAGAATTCTTTGGTAGTCTTCAGATTTCAAAATGCCATGCACACAGTCAAGACATCCAGTGCCTGAAGCAGCAAAGCAACCCCAAAATATCAGTGAACCTCAACCATGTTTGACTGTATTCTTTTCTTTAAAAGCCTCATTTCTTTTTCTAAGAACAGTAGAATGATGGGCTTTACCAAAAAGCTGTAATTTTGTTTGGTCTGTCAACATCACATTCTCCCAAAAGGATTTTTGCTTCCTTAGGCAAGTTTTGGCAAACTCCAATCTGGCTTTTTATGTTTCTGTGTCAGCAGTGGGGTCTCCTACCATAGTGTCCCTTTTCATTAAGATGGCGAAGTATAGTACGAGCTGACACATTTGTACCCTGTGCCTGAAGGTCAGCCTGAATTTGTCTAGAAGTTGATTGAGGTTCTTTAGCCACCATTCGAACAATCCTTTTTTGCAGTCTTTGATCAAATTTTCTCTTTCTTCCACGTCCATTTTTAGAAGGTGCCAATAATTTTGTCCAGTCCATTTTTGGAGTTTTGCGTGGAATGTGTCAGATTTGGCTTTTTTTCTCCACTTTTTTTGTGTCATAACAATACAAACAAAAGTTTTCTGAGAAAAGTGGTGGATTATCTGAAATGCAGGGGTGCCAATATTTTTGGCCATGTGTGTGAGGAATTACTAAATGGTCAATCCCCTACAAATCCCTTTTCCATACACTTAACATTGTCTCATACTTTTTGCACAAACCTTTCTGGTACAACAGGATCCCTTTGGGTAGAGATGATGTCAGAAGTTGTCAGCCATGCATGAATACAAGCCTGGGGTGATTCACGGTGATCTTGATAGTAAGCTAACCCAGAGTATTGACTGCTAGATGTGGCTCCTTCACAAGCTTTATGGAGCATCTGCAACAAGGACCTAAAGAAACAGGCATAAAAGGGATAATTTAAATACAAGAATCTATATAAAAATGAACCATTGCAGGACTAATCCCATATAAATCAACATTAAATAAGAACTTATAATAAAAACTATAATGCCACATGCAAATGGATTGTGAAATCTGCCCCCCCAACACTTTTGATACATCTATTAGGTTTCCTGAACTTACCAACGTATTTTACTTAATGCCATATAGATTAAATTTAGATAGGAAGTATACAGTTTTTTACAGCTTGGTACTAATCTGCTATTTAGAGCTGTGTTAAAGTAACATGAAAGGCAAACAAATATAATCATGGGGCAGCAGCTGCACCTTGTAAATAACACAATTTATGCCTACCTGATAGATGTGTTTCTTAAAGGATCAGTCAACACCAGAATTTTTGTTGTTTAAAAAGATAGATAATCCCTTTATTACCCATTCCCCAGTTTTGCAAAACCAACACTGTTATATTAATACACTTTTTACTTTTGTGACTAACTTGTATCTAAGCATCTTCTGACCGCCCCTAATCACATGACTATTAGTTATCTATTGACTTGCATTTTAGCCAATTAGTGCAGTGTCTACCACTAGCCACGGTCGTGATCACAATGCTATCTATATGGCCTACATGAGCTTGCTCTCCCCTGCTGTGAAAAGTAAATAAAATAGAGGCAGTCTTCAAGGGCTTAGAAATTATCATATGTGCCTCCCTAGGTTTGCTTTCAACTAGAATACCAAGAGAACAAAGCAAAATTGTTGATAAAGGTAAATTGGAAAGTTGTTTAAAATTACATGCCATATTTGAAAAATTAAAGTTTTTTTTTTTACTTGACTGTCCCTTTAAATATTTTCTTTGAGATCGAGTAGAGAAAAATTGAGAACAATGTCCCTTTAATGCATTTTTTATTTCATCAGATGGTGAGAATCCACAAGTCATCACGTGTGGGAATTCTCCTCCTGCCAACAAGGAGGAGACAAAAGATACCCAAACATACCCGAGCTTTAAATCCCACCAACTTCCCCTAAATCACTAGTCATACATAAAGCTACGTAAATTCAGGGGCCAGTGCCACAGCAGAGGCAGACTAGGCGACTGCCCCTTTGGGGGGAGGGGAGCAAATTTAGAACCTAACAATTTTTTAAATTTAAAAATATGTATTTTTTTTTTAGCTGCCTAATTAGGGCTATATATTAGGGGCCATATGCTGTTGCATAATGGCTAGAATGGGAGGGGACTCCCTTGAAACACAGGGAGACAGAGTGTGCAGGTCTGCCAGAACAAGCTGGAAGCCTCTGGTTGAAACATCTCAATGCCTTTATAAAAGTTGGTGGAGCCGTTGACAGCAGCGGGACTCATCTTCACCTACAGCCTAATGGGTATTACTAGGGATGATGGGCACTTTTTTATTTCATCAGATGGTGAGAATCCACAAGTCATCACGTGTGGGAATTCTCCTCCTGCCAACAAGGAGGAGACAAAAGATACCCAAACATACCCGAGCTTTAAATCCCACCAACTTCCCCTAAATCACTAGTCATACATAAAGCTACGTAAATTCAGGGGCCAGTGCCACAGCAGAGGCAGACTAGGCGACTGCCCCTTTGGGGGGAGGGGAGCAAATTTAGAACCTAACAATTTTTTAAATTTAAAAATATGTATTTTTTTTTAGCTGCCTAATTAGGGCTATATATTAGGGGCCATATGCTGTTGCATAATGGCTAGAATGGGAGGGGACTCCCTTGAAACACAGGGAGACAGAGTGTGCAGGTCTGCCAGAACAAGCTGGAAGCCTCTGGTTGAAACATCTCAATGCCTTTATAAAAGTTGGTGGAGCCGTTGACAGCAGCGGGACTCATCTTCACCTACAGCCTAATGGGTATTACTAGGGATGATGGGCACTTGTGAGACCAATGTCAATCCTTCAACTTTTGATATACAAGATAAGTCCTATGCCATTGTATAGATTATTGGAATAATAATTATACAGTGCAGTGTGTTCATTTTCAGTGTATAAATGTTCAGCATCATTATGCAGCACAGAGTGCCCACTCACCAGTGCAGCAGGTTTTTTAGGGTATAGATGCCTTGCATTATCATAAAATACAATGTTGTGTTTATTAGTGTATTAATTATTAATATTCATTATCATCACTATAGAGTAACACTTCTCAAAATGTGTGTTGTACGGATGCCCCGACCAAAAAAAAAAACTTGTCAGTACTCTACTGCAAGCTAATATGATCGATTGTAGGGCTTGAAAATGTTATCAAGATGCATTCACAGCTTTTGGAGTCCAGGCTTGCATGAGTGAGTCTGTAACCACAAATTTAAGAAGCAGTCTCTGCTTCTTTAGTTGGCAGAGATAATTCACCCCAAACTGACTTGTTTGGGGTGATTGACAGGCCAGATTAAGCAGTCTTACATTTTCCAAAGTGGCGATTAAAGGTGGGCAGGTTTTCTGCTTGAGTACTTCTCCACCTGCAGCTTGGTAAATGTTCCTGTTAGACACACTAGTATCAGTCTAGGTATAATGGTGAAAAAGTAAAGAGGTCATCCTGTCTCCAGGTTTATGCGTTTTATATATTGTCACTACTGTTTGATTAATTAGGCAGAGCCACCACATTGATACGTTAGGTCATGCAAATTTTCAAATTTTAACCATTATATCTGTTATAGTTATAAAAAAGTCATATTAAAGGAACATTATACACCCAAAAAATATGGGCTATTTAAATAAAGCATTCAAAGATAAAGTTTACCATTGAAATGTATTATCAATTTTGATGCTAAAGCTACTAAAAATTATGATAAAAGTTTACATTGCTCTGGCTATATTTGAATACGTCCGTAATACCCACTAGCTACAGACCAAGGCTTTTTCCCTGGCTGTCTGAGTAATGTTTAATCCCCTCACCTCGCACTTTACAAAAACAGTTTTACAGAAATCCCAACAAGATTCAACTCTGATCCTACACCATGGGTCTGATCAGTCCGATGAAGACTTTAATTGCATAAAAGCGCTCTACTGTATATAGTCAGAATACTTTAGCATATACTGCGGTTGCTTTTTACACTCACATTAATTCACAGTAACTGTTTGCCCTCTGAGCATTTCATTCCATTCTCATTCAGATTATGTAAATATAATGTACTGCATATGCCAGTACTAAGCAGTTTATAGTATATATAAATTTCCTTTATGCTGCTGTCCATCCCTCAAACAATGCAGTAAGACGTTGGCATCAAGTACTCTGATTAGGGAAAAAAATTAAGAAAAGATTCAATAGCGAGCAGCGGTCTGCCTTCAATGCCGCTGACCCACTGTCAATCACAATCAGATCCGGAGTGAGAGGACAGCCACTGAAACAACAGTCTATAAATGTGATAGACCACGTAGCAGCATATAGGAGCAAGCGGCGTCTGTCTTCAATGCTGATTATGCAGCTGAGCCTGTCAATCCAAATCAGATTTGGATCCAGAGCCAGAGAGCGGCAGTCTGGCTATAAATGTGATATAGTCACTGACTGAAGTGCAGTCCTCCCTGCTCCCTGCCTGGCTGTTAAATCCTTGTTTACCTCTTTGTCCAACAAGGCACTTTGAGGAGGAAATGGACCTTAGATCAGTTAGAGAACTCCTCCAAACGATGAGTAGATCAGCACTTCAATCTTTCATCTCACTCCATCAAGGAGGCAAAATAAATGACTGAGGATTCAGGGGAAGTGGGAGGCATTTTAAGCTCTGGTATGTTGGTGTATATTTAGCCTCCTCCTAGTGATCAGGAGGGGAATTCCCACATGTGATGACCAGTGGACTTATCTTATGAAAGAAAAAAAATGCTTTAAAAAAAAGGGACATTGTTCTCTGCTCCATCTCAAAGAAAATATTTAAAAATCTATTACAGTGCTTTTAGTTTTTGAAAGGTTCCTTTGCCGAATAAACCAACTCTCTCTTTGGTAGTTGTTGTCCCTATAATCCAGTGAGCAATGGCATATTCTAGTTTATAGTGTTTTGTTAATAGAAATGTCTCCAATATGGGGTCCATCAGTCAGGTATCAACTTGGTGTTTAGTTTGCAATAGACACAGAATTTCGTTGTTGGACCCAGGCCCTGCTTAAAGTGACAGTCTGCACCTTGGTCATCTTAAAGTCTTACCTTAGATTAAGCTACTAATAGCATAGCCTCCTGCATCTTTTTTTATATCATGCAGCAGGAATGGTAAAAAAAAAGTTATCTTAACATTAATATTGTTTCTGGCCACTTTGAAATGGTTGCTAAGCTGAGCCCACTGATGACATCATGATCTGGGTTGCATATGGCATCCAATCACAAAAGGCTTACTAGTTGGATTCAACAAACTGTCAATGCTATTCAGCAGTGCCAAGATGCAGCTCAGATTGTAATGTCATCAGTGGGCAGAGATTGGAAAGCATTTCAAAGTGGCCAGAAACAATAGCCATTTTAAAAATTTTTTTTTTACTGATATAGAAAGAATGCAGGACGACATTTGCAGCTTAATCTAAGGTAAGACTTTAAGATGACTGAGATGTAGACTGTCCCTTTAAATGACACAGGGGATTTGGCATTTTTGCTCTGTATTGGTTTAACCATAATTTTCCGCTCTCTTGTTATGTGCGCCAACACATATTATACTCAGTTTTTAACAGACAAACAAAGCTTTCGTGTGAAACCTTGTATGAGTTAAATGGTAAAAAAGGAAATTTATGCTTACCTGATAAATTTATTTCGTATACAATATGACGAGTCCACGGACTTAATCCTTACTTATGGGATTACGCCTCCTGTTCAGCAGGAAGTGGCAAAGAGCACCACAGCAGAGCTGTATATATAGCTCCTCCCTTCCCTCCCACTCCAGTCATTCGACAGAAGTTAGGAAGAGAAAGGAAAAGCCAAAGGTGCAGAGGTGACTGAAGTGTAACAAAAAAACAAGTAAATACCTGTCTTAGAAATGACAGGGTGGGTCGTGGACTCGTCATATCGTAAAATAAATAAATTTATCAGGTAAGCATAAATTTCCTTTTCTTTTACAAGATATGACGAGTCCACGGATTTCATCCTTACTTATGGGATACAATACCAAAGCTATAGGACACGGATGAAAGGGAGGGACAAGACAGGAACCTAAACGGAGGGCACCACTGCTTGAAGAACCTTTCTCTCAAAAACAGCCTTTGATGAGGCAAAAGTATCAAATTTGGAAAAAGTGTGAAGAGACGACCAAGTTGCAGCCTTGCAAATCTGTTCAACAGAAGCATCATTTTTAAATGCCCATGAGGAGGCCACAGCCCTAGTAGAATGAGCCGTAATTCTTTCAGGAGGCTCATATGCAAAGCGGATGATACTCTTCAGCCAAAAAGAAAGAAAGAGGTAGCCGTAGCTTTCTGTCCCCTACATTTTCCAGAAAAAACAACAAATAATGAAGATGATTGACGAAATTCCTTAGTCGCCTGCAAGTAAAACTTCAGGGCACGGACCACGTCCAAGTTATGCAACAGACGCGCCTTCTTAGAAGAAGGATTAGGACACAATGAAGGAACAATTTACTGATTAATATTCTTGTTTGAAACAACCTTAGGAAAGAGACCAGGTTTGGTACGTAAAACCACCTTATCAGAATGGAAAATAAGATAAGGCGAGTCACATTGTAACGCTGAAAGCTCAGAAACTCTACGAGCAGAAGAAATAGCAACCAAAAATAAAACCTTCCAAGATAACAACTTAATATCTATGGAATGCATGGGTTCAAATGGAACCCCTTGAAGAACATTAAGAACTAAATTCAAACTCCAAGGTGGAGAAATTGGTCTAAACACAGGCTTGATTCTGGTCAGAGCCTGACAAAAAGACTGAACGTCTGGAACATCTGCCAAACGTTTGTGTAGTAAAATCGACAAAGCAGAGATTTGTCCCTTTAAGGAACTTGCTGATAACCCTTTCTCCAATCCTTCTTGGAGAAAAGATAAAATCCTGGGAATCCTAACTCTACTCCATGAGTAGCCATTGGATTCGCACCAATAAAGATATTTACGCCATATATTATGGTAGATCTTTCTAGTGACCGGCTTACGAGCCTGAATCAAAGTATCAATGACCAAATCAGAGAACCCTCACTTAGATCACATTTATCAGTTATATCATTTTTTTTAACAATTCAGGCCCCTGCACCTCGCCACAGCTCTGCTGCGGCGCCTACCTGCCCCCAGAGTACACCGATTCTGCTTAGGTATCGATCCTTCGTTACAAAATTAACTTAGGCCCCACCGGAGCCTAGGACTTTGCTGCCTATCCGGATGAAATGCTGAGTGCGCAAAATTAGGCTCCGCCCACCATGGACGTCACTCGAGCCGTCTTAAAAACTGCATGGGAAGTAAAATAACATGTCGGTCCCAAATAAAGTGTTAAGCCATGTGCCCCTCTAACATATTGATTAATATTCTCTCAATAAAAAGCGTAACTTATGATAAGCTGCACCCTCTCAGGCCGGTTATATGATATAACAAGACAGCCCTTAGACAGCAACCGCATCTCCCAGCGTCTAGCCCATACTGAACACACATAAGTGAAAAACAGCAATCAATAAAAAAGGGAATTCCAGGTCCACCATTTTACATATAGTGCCTACTGATTACCCCTCCCCAGATAGGGAATAATGTCAGCCTGTTCTGATGTATAAAGTCTCCCCAGAAACAAATGACTGAACATATCTCAATGATGCTTGAAGCATGACACGGTTCTCCACACTGAAGATATTTCTTTACACTACCTTCAACTGTTCTGTGGAAACCAGCAGGATCTTAGATAATGTTTGCTAAGATCATCAACATCATAGCAGAAAAATAAGATGTCTCCACTCTTCTTAGGAATTAAGTGACTGACGATTTCTCCCTGAGAAATATAGTACTCACTGGCACCATTTTAAAATAAAAAACTTCTTGATTGAAGAATCTAAACTAACACCTCACTTTACCTCTTCCTATCACTGACACAGGCAAAGAGAATGACTGTAGTGGGAGGGAAGGGAGGAGCTATATATACAGCTCTGCTGTGGTGCTCTTTGCCACTTCCTGCTGAAAAGGAGGCGTAATCCCATAAGGATGAAATCCGTGGACTCGTCATATCTTGTAAAAGAAAGGTATTTTGTCACTTTTCTTTATAATAATTTCAACACAAATAATGTAGCTAATTAAAAAAATACCACATAAACAGATTATGTTGTCCTGATTTTAGGAATATTTCTAGGTTTCCACGTTATTTATAGAAAATAAAGACTAAATACTGCAAGGATGAAAATGAAATTATTGGTCTGATGGTAAAAGTTTACAAAATTTGCTATGCTTGGACTGTAGGTTTTATAGCCGTCACTAAATCTAAACCCGATTCACCTAAGTTTATATTTATAGAAACTAGACTTCCCTGGGCATTTTGACACTTTGTTGTTTAACCATTTTATCACCAATCTCTCACATATACATTTTGGGTTTTTTTGGGGGGTTTTTTCCACACACAATTTAATTTTTGCCAAAGATTATACAGACATGATGTGTCCTATTGCTACAAACCCCCCATATTTATATTTTACAACTTCCCCTGAGCACAGTGATACCCCTTATATACACATTGACCTGGTTCTTGGACACTTAAAAGGGTGAAATTACACTGCTGCCCATTTCAAATTCCAGACCTCCAATTTGCCAGATTAATTTACTGGGCCCATGACTCATTTGGAGCTCTTTAGAAGCCCCCATACTCAAATTAGTCCTATCATGGGACTAATCATTTCAAAAGTAGACATCCAAGATATATGGGGCATATTGAGTCTATTCATGATGCCATTTCAGCACCAACAGATGATGAAGTTAGTGGAAGCAGGGTTTTTTTTTTTCTTTGTTTTTAAACACAAATCACATTTTAATTGTGAAGTTTATAAACAAGATTTGTTTTATTACTATAAAAAACATATTTGCATTTTACTACTCCCCCGAGCGCAGCGGTACCTGCAATGTACACCTTGACCTGGTTCTTAAAGGGACACTCAAGTCGAAATAGACTTTTATGATTCAGATAGAGCAAGCAGTTTTAAGACACTTACAAATTTACTTCCATTCTCAAATTTTGCACAGTCTTTTTATATTCATATATTCATGTGCACAAGCTCACAGGGTATACGTATACTAGTCTGTGATTGGCTGATGAAAGTTGCTTAAAATTGCATGCTCTGTCTGAATCATGAAAGAAAAAAAAAGGAAATTTATTCTTACCTGATAAATTTGTTTCTTTTACGATACGAGTCCACGGATTTCATCCTTACTTGTGGGATATCGCCTCCTGGTCAGCAGGAGGAGGCAAAGAGCACCACAGCAGAGCTGTATATATATAGCTCCTCCCTTACCTCCCACTCTAGTCATTCGACCGAAGTTAGGAAGAGAAAGGAAAAGCCAAGGTGCAGAGGTGACTGAAGTTTAACAAAAATAAAGACCTGTCTTAGAAAAACAGGGTGGGCTGTGGACTCATCTTATTGATAAATTTGTTTCTTTTACAATATGATGAGTCCACAGCCAACAGCCTGGACAAAGAGAGAAAATCTGCCCCCTAACAGATCCGGTCCCGGAACGGGGGCCGCCCCTTCAAGCCGACTTGGGAGTGGCAGTCTGCTTCTTGAACTGCTTACCCTTGTTCCAAGTCTGGTTGGGTCTCCAAGTGGACTTGGCTTGTGAATAATCCCCTTCCTGTTTAGCGGAAGTGGAGGAGGGAACCCCTTTGAAATTTCGAAAGGAGCGAAAATTACTCTGACTTCCTTTCTGTTTGGACTTTTTATCCTGAGGGAGGAGATGACCTTTGCCTCCCGTAATGTCTGAAATAATTTCCTTCAAGTCGGGCCCGAACAGGGTCTTCCCCTTGTAAGGAATAGTCAAGAGCTTAGACTTGGATGACACATCTGCAGACCAAGACTTTAACCATAAAGCCCGACGTGCTAAGATGGCAAAGCCCGAACTCTTAGCCGCCAATTTAGTAATCTGCAGAGAAGCATCCATAATAAACAAATTAGCTAACTTTAATCCGATCCTGTATCTCTTCCAAGGGAGTCTCTGTCTTAAGAGACTCTTCTAGAGCATCAAACCAGAAAGCAGCCGCACTGGTCACAGTAACAATGCAGGCCGCCGGTTGCAAAATAAATCCCTGATGAACGTAAACCTTCTAAAGAAGACTCTCTAACTTCTTATCCATAGGGTCTTTAAAGGCACAACTATCCTCGATAGGAATAGTAGTTCGCTTAGCCAGGGTAGATATAGCTCCCTCCACTTTAGGAACTGTCTGCCAAGAATCCTTTATAGCATCAGCAATAGGATACATCTTCTTAAATACAGGCGAAGGAGAAAAAGGAATACCAGGTCTTCCACATTCCTTTGCAATAATCTCTGAAGTCCTTTTAGGAACTGGAAATACATCTGAGTAAGAAGGAACTTCCAAATATCTGTCTAACTTACTCAATTTTTTGGCGGTACTATGATAGAATCACAGTCATCCAGTGTAACTAACACCTCTCTCAGTAATAAACGGAGGTGTTCAAGCTTAAACCTGAAGGAAATCACATCAGGATCAGTTAAGGGTAAAGCACTCCCTACCTCAGAGAGTTCACCCTCAGAGAGTACCTCCGTACTCTCCAATTCAGAGCACCTGGAGGGTGCATCCGCAATCGCCACCATGGAATCAGTGGCATACGTGCCCCCATAGGTGTCCCTTCTTGTACGCTTGCCGTGCGAAATAGGAAGGTTAGATAACGCATCAGAAAGCGTAGAGGACATCACTGCAGCAATGTCTTTTAATGTAAATGCTGCAGACACTGGGGAAATACATGACCCTGCTTGTGCGGGCGTTAAGGGCTGTGACGCTTGGGGAGAAAGTTGCGGCATACCTTGCATCTCATCTATAGACTCCTGAGAAGCATCTGTCTTAGGCAAAGGTTTATCACAAAAAATTTGGTCCCTATGATGTAAGGCTCTCTCACAACATGAAGGGCAAAAAGGAACTGGAGGTTCCCCTGGGGCATTCAAACACATAGAACAAGTTACAACTTGGATCTCATCTGAATCCATACTAACAGCAGTAATGTACAACGATAATAATGTCGTTAGAATTTTGTCAGAGGTTAAAGAGAACGCTATTTTTACAATTACACTGACTCTTTAAAAAATAAACTGACAACAATTTTCTTTGCAAGCAAAACGATTATATAACAATGTAGAAAAAATTGTATTGTCACCAAGCACCTCGCCTCAACAGCCCTGCTGAGGCACCTACCTGCCCCCGCGGTCCCCTGACCACTCCTAGGAACACTCCGGAGCAAAGCCTATAACCACTTGCTTTAGACACAAACCATGCGGTCTAGGCGATACTTGCGATGCAACACTATCAGCCGGGGACTGATAGTAACGGCACAGCAAGTACTGAAGAGCGCGCCAACACAAAACTCTGCCCATCGTGGGCATCGTCAAATGCATTAACCCCGGGAAATATCTTAGGCCAAAGAAAAAGTAAATACCATCCGCAAAAACCAGAGTCCAATACAGACTCCAGCAACACATCCCAGCGTCAGCCCAAATGAAAGCATTTAACAGACGCTCCTGTTATTTAATAAAGAGAATAAGGCTAAATGCCAACAGTGTCCAAAGTGTACTTCAGATAACACACACACTCTCTCACACCTATAGCCGTGCAGGTTAACATCCCCCACACACACTAAGTATAGGGAAGTCCTTTACTAAGAGCCCTGTTTCCACAAATATGCAAGGAGTACAGCCAGTTCTGAGATATGCTCCATAAGCCCCAGAAATAAAAGACTGCACTTACCTCAATGCTGAGTACCAGCATGACGATTCTCACAGTGTAAAGAGGTCCCTATGCTCCCTCCTTCAGCTCTGTGAACACAGAAGGGCCCTAGCTAGTACTCTCTAAGACCATCAACCTAAGGGCAGCACAAATATGGGAGGCGCAGTGAAGCTAAAACCCCACCAGTTCCCATTGCTTTAAAGCCACCTGTAGCTCTACTCTAGAGGCTGACAAGGAATACGGCTACACCCTATAGAAAAATAGCACACATTGGTACCATTTAAAAAATAATAAACTCTTGATTGAAGAATCTAAACTAACACCTCACTTTACCTTTTCCGATCACTAACACAGGCAAAGAGAATGACTGGAGTGGGAGGGAAGGGAGGAGCTATATATACAGCTCTGCAGTGGTGCTCTTTGCCTCCTCCTACTTACCAGGAGGCGATATCCCACAAGGATGAAATCCGTGGACTCATCGTATCTTGTAAAAGAAATTGGGTTTAGTATCCCTTTAATTATGCAATTCTACTGCATTGAGTGGTACTTTAAGCACTTATAAAGTGAAATTTCAATGCTGCCCATTTTAGATTCCAGACCTTTAGTTTTGCCAGATTCTTTTACCAGGTCCATTTCTCATTTGAAGCTTCAGAAGCCCCCATACTTAAATTATTATCAGCCCTGCCTTCTAGATGTATAGCGCTAAACACTTATCAGCAAAAGATACAGCTACAAATCAAACCTATTTCCTGAGCAAACGCAATATTTAATTTAACTTATGGTGAGAAAAAAGTGAACCACAGAATTCTGGGTACGATATGCTAATTAGCCAAAGCAAGAATTCCCTGGTTTACTTTTTCCTCAACATAAGTTAAATGAATTTTGCATTTGCTCTGGAAATAAGCTTCACTTATGTGCACATTAAACATAACAAACAGCTGAGTTGTTCTACAGTCCTCTTGACCAGGAAACTTCCATGTAGTCTCAGAGGAACTTGAGAAAAGTATCACTTTTATGATACAGGCAGTCCCCAGGTTACTAACAAGATAGGTTCTGTAGGTTTGTTCTTAAGTTGAATTTGTATGTAAGTTGGAACAGGCGCTTTTTTTTTTAGGTGAATCTCTAGCCAAACATTTTTTTTATAGTTTTGGATAGCATAGGGAAAAGTTTGTTTTGCTATCTGTGCCCCTATTCAGAAAATTTCAAATCACTTTCTGTCCTTGTGACAATTGGATTTTGAGTATTTTAGGTTATCCTAGAAAGAAGGATTGGCGACAAAGCTCTATTTTCTCCGTTTGCAAGTACGAGTTGAAACCCGGGAACTGCCTGTACATGCTAGACATATGTTTATACAGTATCTTTATAGAATCTTTATATTCTTATTCCATCTGAGTTTTATCAAGAAGTAATGAGCTTTTTTTTGCATCAAGATGACTTACCACATAGTTTGTACAGATATAGGTTTGAATGCCCTGACCTCCATTCCTGATGTGACGCTAAATCCTCTGAGGAGAGAGAAAGCAAACAAAAAATTATACCATGGACAATCCAACTACTGCTTAACACCTTCCCCACCCATGCACACACACAAAAAAAAAAAAAATGTATCTCACCCATCTCCATCCAGGAAGACCTGAGTGTTGCTCCACACTGGTAGAACTGTGCCAATTGTACAATTTGTGGATCTAAGGGGGAAGTACAGTAATTATAACACACTACCCCTTCTTTTGTGTTTTATCCTTACCCTCACACATATAAGATTCATTCAAAGGCAAAAGTCTTACCTTAAAGGCTATAGGGGATGAAACCCAAAAGGTTTCTTTCTTTCTTTCATGTAATTAGCAAGAGTCCATGAGCTAGTGACGTATGGGACACACATTCCCACCAGGAGGGGCAAAGTTTCCCAAACCCCAAAATGCCCACAAATACACCCCTCACCACACCCACAAATCAGTTTTACAAACTTTGCCTCCTATGGAGGTGGTGAAGTAAGTTTGTGCTAGATTATACGTTGATATGCGCTCCGCAGCAGGTTGGAGCCCGGTTTTCCTCTCAGCGTGCAGTGAATGTCAGAGGGATGTGAGGAGAGTATTGCCTATTTGAATGCAGTGATCTCCTTCTACGGGGTCTATTTCATAGGTTCTCTGTTATCGGTCGTAGAGATTCATCTCTTACCTCCCTTTTCAGATCGACGATATACTCTTATATATACCATTTCCTCTACTGATTCTCGTTTCAGTACTGGTTTGGCTTTCTACTACATGTAGATGAGTGTCCTGGGGTAAGTAAGTCTTATTTTCTGTGACACTCTAAGCTATGGTTGGGCACTTTTATATAAAGTTCTAAATATATGTATTCAAACATTTATTTGCCTTGACTCAGGATGTTCAACGTTCCTTATTTCAGACAGTCAGTTTCATATTTGGGATAATGCATATGAATAAATCATTTTTTCTTACCTTAAAAATTTGACTTTTTCCCTGTGGGCTGTTAGGCTCGCGGGGGCAGAAAATGCTTCATTTTATTGCGTCATTCTTGGCGCGGACTTTTTTTGGCGCAAATTTTTTTTTCTGTTTCCGGCGTCATACGTGTCGCCGGAAGTTGCGTCATTTTTGACGTTTTTTTGCGCCAAAGGTGTCGGCGCTCCGGATGTGGCGTCATTTTGGCGCCAAAAGCATTTAGGCGCCAAATAATGTGGGCGTCTTTTTTGGCGCTAAAAAAATATGGGCGTCACTATTGTCTCCACATTATTTAAGTCTCATTATTTTGTGCTTCTGGTTGCTAGAAGCTTGTTCTATGGCATTTTTTTCCCATTCCTGAAACTGTCATTTAAGGAATATGATCAATTTTGCTTTATATGTTGTTTTTTCTATTACATATTGCAAGATGTCCCACGTTGAAGCTGAGTCAGAAGATACTTCTGGAAAATCCCTGGCTGGTGCTGGAGCTACCAAAGCTAAGTGTATCTGCTGTAAACTTTTGGTATCTGTTCCTCCAGCTGTTGTTTGTACTGTTTGTCATGACAAACTTGCTAATGCAGATAATATTTCCTTTAGTACTGTTACATTACCTGTTGCTGTTCCGTCAACATCTAATGTTCAGAATGTTCCTGATAACATAAGAGATTTTGTTTCTAAATCCATTAAGAAGGCTATGTCTGTTATTCCTCCTTCTAGTAAACGTAAAAGGTCTTTTAAAACTTCTCATTTTTCAGATGAATTTTTAAATGAACATCATCATTCTGATACTGATATTGGTTCTTCTGATTCAGAGGATTCTGTCTCAGAGGTTGATGCTGATAAATCTTCATATTTATTTAAAATGGAATTTATTCGTTCTTTACTTAAAGAAGTCCTAATTGCTTTAGAAATTGAGGATTCTAGTCCTCTTGATACTAAATCTAAACGTTTAGATAAGGTTTTTAAATCTCCTGTAGTTATTCCAGAAGTTTTTCCTGTCCCTGGTGCTATTTCTGAAGTAATTTCCAGGGAATGGAATAATTTGAGTAATTCTTTTACTCCTTCTAAACGTTTTAAGCAATTATATCCTGTGCCATCTGACAGATTAGAATTTTGGGACAAAATCCCTAAGGTTGATGGGGCTGTCTCTACTCTTGCTAAGCGTACTACTATTCCTACGGCAGATGGTACTTCCTTTAAGGATCCTTTAGATAGGAAAATTGAATCCTTTCTAAGAAAAGCTTACTTGTGTTCAGGTAATCTTCTTAGACCTGCTATATCTTTAGCGGATGTTGCTGCAGCTTCAACCTTTTGGTTAGAAGCTTTAGCGCAACAAGTAACAGATCATAATTCTCATAGCATTATTATTCTTCTACAACATGCTAATAATTTTATTTGTGATGCCATCTTTGATATCATTAGAGTTGATGTCAGGTATATGTCTCTAGCTATTTTAGCTAGAAGAGATTTATGGCTTAAAACTTGGAATGCTGATATGTCTTCTAAGTCTACTCTGCTTTCCCTTTCTTTCCAGGGTAATAAATTATTTGGTTCTCAGTTGGATTCTATTATCTCAACTGTTACTGGAGGGAAAGGAACTTTTTTACCACAGAATAAAAAATCTTAAGGTAAATTTAGGTCTAATAATCGTTTTCGTTCCTTTCGTCACAACAAGGAACAAAAGCCTGATCCTTCATCCTCAGAAGCGGTATCAGTTTGGAAACCATCTCCAGTCTGGAATAAATTCAAGCCTTTCAGAAAACCAAAGCCAGCTCCCAAGTCCACATGAAGGTGTGGCCCTCATTCCAGCTCAGCTGGTAGGGGGCAGATTAAGTTTTTTCAAAGAAATTTGGTTCAATTCCGTTCACAATCTCTGGATTCAGAACATAATTCAAAAAAGGGTACAGAATTGGCTTCAAGATAAAACCTCCTGCAAAGAGATTTTTTCTTTCCCGTGTCCCAGTAAACCCAGCGAAGGCTCAAGCATTTCTGAAATGTGTTTCAGATCTAGAGTTGGCTGGAGTAATTATACCAGTTCCAGAACAGGGGCTGGGGTTTTATTCAAATCTCTTCATTGTACCAAAGAAGGAGAATTCCTTCAGACCAGTTCTGGATCTAAAAATATTGAATCATTATGTAAGGATACCAACATTCAAAATGGTAACTGTAAGGACTATCCTGCCTTTTGTTCAGCAAGAGCATTATATGTCCACAATAGATTTACAGGATGCATATCTGCATATTCCGATTCATCCAGATCACTATCAGTTTCTGAGATTCTCTTTCCTAGACAGGCATTACCAGTTTGTGGCTCTACCGTTTGGCCTAGCTACAGCCCCAAGAATTTTTACAAAGGTTCTCGTGCCCTTCTGTCTGTAATCAGAGAACAGGGTATTGTGGTATTTCCTTATTTGGACGATATCTTGGTACTTGCTCAGTCTTCACATTTAGCAGAATCTCATACGAATCGACTTGTGTTGTTTCTTCAAGATCATGGTTGGAGGATCAATTTACCAAAAAGTTCATTGATTCCTCAGACAAGGGTAACCTTTTTAGGTTTTCAGATAGATTCAGTGTCCATGACTCTGTCTTTGACAGACAAGAGACGTCTAAAATTGATATCAGTTTGTCGAAACCTTCAGTCACAATCATTCCCTTCGGTAGCTTTATGCATGGAAATTCTAGGTCTTATGACTGCAGCATCGGATGCGATCCCCTTTGCTCGTTTTCACATGCGACCTCTTCAGCTCTGTATGCTGAACCAGTGGTGCAGGGATTACACAAAGATATCTCAATTAATATCTTTAACACCGATTGTACGACACTCTCTGATGTGGTGGACAGATCACCATCGTTTAGTTCAGGGGGCTTCTTTTGTTCTTCCTACCTGGACTGTAATTTCAACAGATGCAAGTCTTACAGGTTGGGGAGCTGTTTGGGGGTCTCTGACAGCACAAGGGGTTTGGGAATCTCAGGAGGTGAGATTACCGATCAATATTTTGGAACTCTGTGCAATTTTCAGAGCTCTTCAGTCTTGGCCTCTTCTAAAGAGAGAATCGTTCATTTGTTTTCAGACAGACAATGTCACAACTGTGGCATATATCAATCATCAAGGAGCGACTCACAGTCCTCTGGCTAAGAAGGAAGTATCTTGAATTCTGGTATGGGCGGAATCCAGCTCCTGTCTAGTTTCTGCGGTTCATATCCCAGGTATAAGACAATTGGGAAGCGGATTATCTCAGCCGCCAAACGTTACATCCGGGCGAATGGTCTCTTCACCCAGAGGTATTTCTTCAGATTGTTCAAATGTGGGGACTTCCAGAAATAGATCTAATGGCCTCTCATCTAAACAAGAAACTTCCCAGGTATCTGTCCAGATCCAGGGATCCTCAAGCGGAAGCAGTGGATGCATTGTCACTTCCTTGGAAGTATCATCCTGCCTATATCTTTCCGCCTCTAGTTCTTCTTCCAAGAGTAATCTCCAAGATTCTGAAGGAATGCTCGTTTGTTCTGCTGGTAGCTCCAGCATGGCCTCACAAGTTTTGGTATGCGGATCCTGTCCGGATGGCCTCTTGCCAACCGTGGACTCTTCCGTTAAGACCAGACCTTTTGTCGCAAGGTCCTTTTTTTCCATCAGGATCTCAAATCCTTAAATTTAAAGGTATGGAGATTGAACGCTTGATTCTTAGTCAAAGAGGTTTCTCTGACTCTGTGATTAATACTATGTTACAGGCTCGTAAATCTGTATCTAGGGAGATATATTATAGAGTCTGGAAGACTTATATTTCTTGGTGTCTTTCTCATCATTTTTCCTGGCATTCTTTTAGAATTCCGAGAATTTTTCAATTTCTTCAGGATGGTTTGGATAAAGGTTTGTCTGTAAGTTCCTTGAAAGGACAAATCTCTGCTCTTTCTGTTCTTTTTCACAGAAAGATTGCTAATCTTCCTGATATTCATTGTTTTGTACAAGCTTTGGTTCGTATAAAACCTGTCATTAAGTCAATTTCTCCTCCTTGGAGTTTGAATTTGGTTCTGGGGGCTCTTCAAGCTCCTCCGTTTGAACCTATGCATTCGTTGGACATCAAATTACTTTCTTGGAAAGTTTTTTTCCTTTTGGCTATCTCTTCTGCCAGACGAGTTTCTGAATTATCTGCTCTTTCTTGTGAGTCTCCTTTTCTGATTTTTCATCAGGATAAGGTGGTGTTGCAAACTTCTTTTAAATTTTTACCTAAGGTTGTGAATTCTAACAACATTAGTAGAGAAATTGTGGTTCCTTCATTGTGTCCTAATCCTAAGAATTCTAAGGAGAAATCATGGCATTCTTTGGATGTAGTTAGAGCTTTGAAATATTATGTTGAAGCTACTAAGAATTTCCGAAAGACTTCTAGTCTATTTGTTATCTTTTCCGGTTCTAGGAAAGGTCAGAAGGCCTCTGCCATTTCTTTGGCATCTTGGTTGAAATCTTTAATTCATCATGCTTATGTCGAGTCGGGTAAAACTCCGCCTCAAAGGATTACAGCTCATTCTACTAGGTCAGTTTCTACTTCCTGGGCGTTTAGGAATGAAGCTTCGGTTGATCAGATTTGCAAAGCAGCAACTTGGTCTTCTTTGCATACTTTTACTAAATTCTACCATTTTGATGTGTTTTCTTCTTCTGAAGCTGTTTTTGGTAGAAAAGTACTTCAGGTAGCTGTTTCAGTTTGAATCTTCTGCTTATAATTTAAACTTTATTTTGGGTGTGGATTATTTTTCAGCGGAATTGGCTGTCTTTATTTTATCCCTCCCTCTCTAGTGACTCTTGCGTGGAAAGATCCACATCTTGGGTAGTCATTATCCCATACTTCACTAGCTCATGGACTCTTGCTAATTACATGAAAGAAAACATAATTTATGTAAGAACTTACCTGATAAATTCATTTCTTTCATATTAGCAAGAGTCCATGAGGCCCACCCATTTTTGTGGTGGTTATGATTTTTTTGTATAAAGCACAATTATTCCAATTCCTTATTTTTTATGCTTTCGCACTTTTTTCTTATCACCCCACTTCTTGGCTATTCGTTGAACTGATTTGTGGGTGTGGTGAGGGGTGTATTTGTGGGCATTTTGGGGTTTGGGAAACTTTGCCCCTCCTGGTGGGAATGTGTGTCCCATACGTCACTAGCTCATGGACTCTTGCTAATATGAAAGAAATGAATTTATCAGGTAAGTTCTTACATAAATTATGTTTTTATGATTCAGACAGAGCATACAATTTTAAACAACTTTCCAAATTACTTATATTATCAAATTTGCATCATTCTCTTGGCATCCTTTGATGAAGGAGCAGCAATGCACTACCACAAGTCAAGAGGCAAACTTATGTAAACCAATGTAGTGCACTGCCACACTCGAGCCTACCTTTAACAAAGGATTCCAAGAGAATAAACCAAACTAGATAATAGAAGTAAATTGGAAAGGTATTTAAAATGACATGCTCTGTCTGAATCATGAAAGTATAATTATTACTTTACAGTCCCTTGAATGCCAGAGTTTAACTTCGCAATCAAACATTAAGAGTATGGAAATTCCAAAAGAAATTTCTAAAAAACAAATTTTTAATTTCTAAAAAATGCATGTGTATGTGATGTGCATTTGTAGTATGTACACTGAAAGCAGTATTCTGCATGGGTGCATCATGTCTGTGTGGGTAAATGCTTGTGGTATGTATAGCGTTTGTGTAGTAAAAACATCCATGCAAAAGTTCATAAAATTGTTGCAGCTGGGTTTGCTGTAAGTTTGGCTCAAATCTGTTGAGAGAGAAAAAAAAAAAAGTACGCTTTTCAACACTTAAAGGACAAATAAACTTGACATTTCAACAACGTACATTCATTTTTTATTTTGCTGCCTTTTGCTGTAATATACATTAAAAATTGTGCTTGTTTCACTTTCTCCCAGGGAGGTTTGGGTTAATACTTTTAGGCAATTTATGTAAACTTTTGTTTACTTCACCCTCCCTCCTAAAATTCTCAGCAGTCGCGTTTGTAAAAGGTGGATTATCAGTTTTGCATTAACAATATTGATAGGAGAAGCATTCTTTCCAATAGTAACTTAAGTTGAATCAGTGAGATAAGGGCAGGCTTCCCCTGTCTCTCCCAACGGCACATGTGCTATATCTGAATATTAGTTTGTGATTGGTTAACAGGGATTATTTTGTTGTGGGGGACAGGGAAATCAGTAAAATGAATAAAAATAAAACAATATACTCATTTGACAAAAGTTGCCGTTTTTATTGCAAAATTATTCTCAGATATGAAGATTGAAAATCATGTAGTTTACAATTTATGTTTAGTGGTCCAAAAATAGTTAACCACTTTTAAAGTACTACATTTTTACAAGCCCACACATGAAGCACAGCTATCACCTCTGGACATCTATTGCACAATGAATACATTTCTTTCAATTTAATTCTGTAACCCTATAAACACACACCATATTTAACCCATTAACAACCAGCGCCGTACAGGCTGTGTCCAGGGCTATTAGTGTGCCTGTCGCGCCCTTAGTGCAACCATAGTATTTCTGCATGACTCAGGAGTGAGGCATTGCAGAAATAACGTAATGGAGAACACCTTAGGCTAGCGATCACAGGGACAGGGATGTCCCCAAGATCCCATGCATGTCAGTGGGGTGCCTGCATATGAGGCTAGTCAAAAACAGTACTGTGTATAAAATCACTGTGACAGCAGGTATTGAAGGATTGTATACTGAAAGTGGAGGCAATCACTGAATGCCTCAGGAGTGAGGCTGTCCAGTGATCACCAAAAACGTGGCCCATGGTCATGTGATCACATGTCAAAAATGACAAGCAATTGCTTGTCTTGGCCCATCTTTGTCAGTAAACATACTGTGAGGAAAAAAAATGTGTAAAAATGTATTTTAATAAAGTGTTTTATGTATTTTTTTAGACTCGTTTTATTTAAAGGGACAGTCTACACCTTAGTCATCTTAAAGTCTTACCTTAGATTAAGCTGCAAATATCCTCCTGCACACTTTCTATATCATGTAGCAGGAACCGTAAAAAAGTTATTTTAAAATTAATTTTGTTTCTAGCCAAGCTCCACCCACTGATGACATCACGATCTAGGCTACATCTAGGCACTCTGCTGAATAGCTCTAACAGTCTGTTAGACTAGTGAGCCTTTTGTGATTGGATACCACATGCAGCCCGGATTGTGATGCCATCTGTGGGTGGAATTTGGCAGCCATTTCATAGTGGCCAGAAACAATATTAATTTTTAAATTAACTTATTGATCCTTCCTGCTGCATAATATAGAAATGGTACAAGAGACTATTTGCAGCTTAATCTAAAAGATTTTAAAATGGCTAAGGTATAGACTGTCCCTTAATTAAAATAAAAATTATAAAATAAAGTACACTTTATGAAAGTGATTTTTTGTGTTTTTACACCTAAAAGGATTATTTTCTGCCCTTGACTATAAAAGGGCTAAACAATGTTTCAAAATACCTCTAGATAAATACCATGGGGTGTCTAAGTTCTATAAATAAATACTTTTGTGTAGCACTTTTTAATTGGGTGACCGCTATTGATACAAGCATAGCAATTTTTAGAATTAAAAGGACAGTCTACACCTTAGTCAGCTGCAAATATCTTCCTTCCTCTTTCTATAAGATCACTAAGGTGTAGACTGTCCCTTTAAACCAATAATTCCTTCTTTGTAGAATTTGACTTATATTTCTGAAATATTACTTTAAAACCTAGACATAAGGGGTATTGGTAAAATCAGGATAACATAATGAATCTATTTGGAGGTATTTTTCTTTAACTACACTAGTTTTGTATAAATGGTTATAATGAAAACTGCAAAAAATGCTTTTTTTCACAAACTTTTATTTAGGAAACATAAATTCACTTCTATTTTCAAATGTAGTTTGCTTTCTTGGTAGACCTTGTTATGCACATTTCCTACCATAGTGGGAGCTAGTTGCCGATTGGTGCCTGCACACATTTGTCTCTTGTGATTGGCTAACTAGACGTGTTCAGCTAGCTGCCAGTATTGCAATGCTGTTCCTTATGCAAAGAATAACAAGAGAATAAAGCAAATTTGATCATAGAAGTAAATGGAAAAGACTGCTGAAATCCGCGTCACCCGTAATTTTACCTCGCACATCGGGGTATCACATAAACTGTGCCGGCAGTTCATATACTGCCGTAAGTCGGATAAACTGGCCATGTCCAGAAATGTGCGTAAATAGACATTTCTGGAGTCGCCAGTGACTTACGGCAAGTTTAAAAACTGCCGGCGCATAATAAAAAACAAAAAAATCCTACATCGCCCGTTAAAGTCTAACCTGCCTCCCAAAAATAAACCGACACGTAAAAACCCCTTTATCCGCCATTACCCCACATTGCAAATACAAATAAAATGTATTAACCTCTAAACCGCCACTCCCCACAACGCAATATACCTTAATAAACTATTAACCTCTATTCCGCCATCCCCTGTGGCTGAGCTCTGTAGCAACCCAAGGGTTGCATGTTCGATCCCCGGCGAGGTCCACTCAGCCTTTCATCCTTCCGAGGTTGATAAAATGAGCAGCGCCTTGAGACCCTTACGGTGATTAGCCGCGCTTTACAAGTACCTAATACATACGTACATACATACAATACAAATAACAAACAATAGTCACTCACTATACAGAGTTAATTTATTATAAGCCGCTGAGAGCTAGAGGGACACCTGAAGCTTGTAACTAGACACAACTTAGCACCGCAACATTAACTATACTCCAAGAACTAGCATATTTGAATAGGTCTGAATTAAGAGCTGGGGACAGAGTTCCTAAAACAGCTGATATAAATAAGCAGAGCTGCTACACAAATAATAATAATGTCGGCCAGAAAACAGAACAAAATTAACCCATTAGGGAAATCATCTGCAGCAAGCTTGTTTTTTAAGGCTTTCAAAAGGGGAGAAAACCAGCGAAACACAAAAGACACTGGAAAAGGAAGATAACGACTCGGATTCTAACTCCATCGCACTAGATGAGGACCTTACCCCTGTCACTAAAGCTGACATAAAGGCATTGGTTTCGAAAAAAGGACATCAACAAATTTCAATAAATTGTGGCAAAAGATTGATGCAATGCACACCACAGTGACCAACAGTTTAGACCATATCAAACAAGACATCCAAGATCTTGGCAATAGAGTATCTACACTAGAAGATAACAAAAGCTCGGTACAAGAAGAAGTCACTTCTATATCTACACAGGTCTCCTCACAAAACTCTCTAAAAAATCTATAGAACTTATCCCAAAAAAATTGGAGGACCTTAAGAACCGCAGCCGAAGATGCAACATTAGATTAAAAGGTATCCCTGAATCGGTCAATCCAAATGACCTAGAGAAATATTTGAGATAACTCTTCCAGGCGTTCACTGGTCTAAACGAGGATAATATCTTCCGGATGGAGAGAGCTCATAGGGCCTTGAGGGCTCGTCCTAAAGGCAATAATCAACCAAGAGACGTTATTGTGACAATGTTCAGATTACAAGAAAAAGAAATGATCCTGATGGCAGCTAGAAAAAAAAACAAAAAAAAAAACACAACTTTCAAGAGTCTATCATACAGTTCTATCATGATCTATGCGTGAGGACTCTACAGAGGAGGAGCAATCTTTGCCCACTGACCCTTCTTCAATAAAAACAAATCAACTACAGATGGGGATTTCCGTTTGCTCTACATATGCTTCATGAAGGTACTACACTCACTATTAGAACAACCCAAGAGATTCCTGACACCTGCAACCAGCTGAGGCTCGAGGTCCCTGACCTACCATCTTCTCCTACAGAAGGAGCAGACAACAGCAGCACTCAACCTAGAACTCTGAAAAGACAGAAATGGTCAAAAAATACCTAAAAGAAACAAAAGACCTGACTTTCATCAAGACCTACCAACTCAATCTTCTTCAATCCAACAGGATGACCAGCTCAAAGATGAGTATGTTTCTTACCTCACCCCCCAACAAAGACTATACTTTCTTAACTAACGAAGCACCTAGTTAACTGTTCTATTTCATGATTCTATTTGCACAACTTAATGTTTTTTCTTCTATGTGTATGCACTTTCACAAGCAGGTAACCTTCCCCGCAGGCCCAGAGGCAGAACTTTTCTCCACTTTCTGCGATAAGATTTTTTTAGTGAAAAATTTTCTGCAGATAACTTTGAAATAAAATTACATTTTAAATTAGGCAGTTACGCTAAAGCACCAGTTCAATATTGCAATGTGTTGATTAACTGGAGAATAAAACTATTTTTAAAGTTTTATAATATAGTGCAGCAGTTGAAAATTGCATTGCAAATTAGCTGCAAGGAAAGAAAAGAAAGTTTTTAAAATGTCTTGTTACAAAATCACTGAGATAACAATAAATGTACTGCTGCATTGTACGGCTGCTCTATATTTGACCGTTCTCTTCAATCAGCACTTTGTTCTGGATGCACTGTGTTAAGAAAAAAATTACACAATGCAGCCAGAGCACAGTACTGTTGGAAGAGAAAATCCTGATGCAGAGCAGCGCTGCAAAGCAAAAGAGCCAACAGTTCCTGAATGTGTCCCATTCTTTCTGCAGACTTGCTGAATTTTCTGCAATGACATCTCAGATCACTGCATGTTCTGCCTTGGGGCCCGCAGATATTATTTTTTGTTATATTAAGGTTATGTTATTGTTATTTGAGTTTTATTTCATTTATTTGCTGGAGGTCCAAGGGACTATATAAGAAATTATAAGGCCTATATACATAGGGAAATAGAAGATAAAATAGAGAAAGGGGGTTATTCCATAAACATTCAACAAAACCAGACAGAAGGACAGCTAAGGGAAGATATCATCACTGATGGTACAAACTATTAACTTGATCTCAAATAACGTGAGAGGACTAAACAGACACAAAGTGTAGAACAGCCTTGAATCAATACTCCAGAACCCATGCTAAACATTTTTTTTTTTTTTCTTTACAGGAAACCCATTTCACTAAAAGGTCACATACCAAAATATTGGACGAAAGCTTATCCCCTTCACTTTCACTCTGTATTAGACAAAAAAAAAAAGGAGGAGTCTCCATTCTTATACATCATTCACAATTCACAACAGAGGAAGTTATTACAGACCCAATGGGCAATTATTTAAATAGTAAGGGGTAATATACAAAACACTCAGATCACCCTTTGTAATATATACGCCACAAACGAAAAAAAGGAGGTGTTTTTTCGACAGAACTCACACAAACTAACGCAATGGTTTTAATCTAGAATAATTTTGGCAGGAGACTTTAATATTTCTATCTCCCCATATACAGTTAAAGAAAAATTAACCAACAAACAGACATAATATTGTAGCTAAAGCAATAAAAGAATCCTTGGCCGAACACAACATCTTAGACTCCTGGGAAGCCTTGTATGGAGTCACAAATGACTATACATACTATTCACAAGCCCATAAATCCTACTCTAGGCTGGATATTTTCCTAAGACAGACGATGATGCCCAATATAATATCTTCTTCCATTTACCCTTGTGTTTGGTCTGACCATTCACTTGTCCAGATTGACTTGACAGGTATACCAAATGTACATAGACAAACTCTTGAAACAAAAAGAAATGTGGTGGATTCACAAACTTGACACATTAACCCCAAAAGGTCTTAACAAGGATTATGATTTAGCCTGTTTTTTCTATTTTTTTTCTAATTATTCTGTATCTTATAGTTTCGCTACGGTTTCCAACTCTTACTATTGAGAAAGTGGTTAAATATAAAAAAAAAAAAAAAATTACGTTTACACATTTAAATTTTTTGGTCCATATTCTATAGTTCATATGTGTAGGTATCATGTTACAAATCATCTCCTGATTGAATACAAAGAGTGTTGAAGTAATGGAATGATTGCACATAAAGATATTTTATATCCCTGCATATTGTCAAATATATGCCTAAAAATGTTACAAAATGTTTTTTTATGTATATACAGAAACCAATGTAAATAAATGCCCACTAGAGGGAGCCGTTGAATGGCGTGAAAAATGATGGTTTAAAAGCGGTGTGTACATGTATTGCGACTTATAGCATGACTAAGGGGATCACTCCCGAAACTTCATTTTTTTTAACTATCTTAATAAAGATTATATAAAAAGGTATTTGGTACTGTGGACATCTTTTGGATATTACAATATTCCCAGGGACCTGGCAGTGTCCCAAGTCTTCACGAACACTATTCAGTAGTGCTGTTCCATACCTGTTTGTTTAAATGTATATAGACAGTGCACATGGACATTTGACCCTGGGTTGCTTAAGGATCAGTTCACTCATGATAAAATATTGAAGGCCCTTAAAGAATACTGGCTCATAAATGCGGGCTCCACTTCTAAAACACTTAACATATGGGCGGCTCAAACCATATATAAAAGGGGCTTACTAATTAAAGAAAAATCTGTTAAAACTAATAAATTTAAGTCCTGTATAGAAAATCTCCAGAAAGAGATAGGGGACTTGGAGAAACAAAACTTAATCGGGAGAGACATTTCGCTTACTACAAGTAAAAAGAAATATCTTACTTAAAATGTTAAATGAATCTTCAGTCAGAGCTACTCAAAAATTGAAAGCCAACTATTTCCTCTATTCTAACAAACCTGATAAATATCTTGCTCATAAACTAAAAGGAAAAGATTAAAACCTTCTCTATCCCCACAATAGTAAAAACTGACGGAACATCCACTTCACACCCTTAGGAGATCGCAGATACTTTTGCAGACTATTATAACACTTTATATCATGGCCAAAAAGTTAATCAGTCTACCCATACAAGAACATTGCTAAAACAGTTCTTAACTAAAGCTAACTTAAAAGTTATCAATCAATTAGAGAAATATGAATTAAATGCCGAGGTAACGATATCAGAAATATTTACAGCAATAAAGGATCTTAAACCAGGCAAAAGCGGCGGGTCCAGAAGGCCTTTCGGGGGAATACTATAAAATATATAAATTGGAATTAGCTCCATATCTACAAAAATTCTGGAACGATATGATGCAAGGCTATACGGTACCACCAGATATCCTTAGGACAAAAATAGTAGTAATTCCTAAATCCGGCAAAAAACCCTGCGTTATGCAAAAGTTATAAACCAATATCCCTGATTAATCAGGATAGCAAGAGCTTTACCAAGATTCTGGCAAATTCTCCCCCAACTGATCCACCCGGACCAGGTAGGCTTTATTACCAATCATGAAGCCCCTGATAATGTAAGACGCATGTTTACCCTAGTGGATTACCTTACGACATTGAAAACGCCTTCTCTGCTCCTGTCGTTGGACGCGGAGGTGTTTGACAGAGTGGATTGGTCCTATATAACCACTATCCTGACTGAAATGGGTTTCAACTGTGCTTCCATGCAAGCCATTAGAGGGATATATTCGGGTCCAACAGAAATCATTAGAAAGGCTGGATATCAATCCAGAACAATAGATGTACTAAATGGCACCCGCCAAGGTTGTCCATTATCACCTTTACTATTTGCATTGAACCGCTGGCTGCATGTATTAGAAACTCTAAAGAGATCTCAGGAGTGCAGATTAAAAGCTCAGAATATAAGCTTTCGGTGTTTGCAGATGACCTTCTTACTTTAACCACTAATATCACTTCCTAACCTATACCAAACTCTACATGACTTCCCCTTAATCTCGGGTTACAAGGTAAATCTGGACAAGTGTGAGGCTTTGCCCATCTCCTTACCAGTACACACAAAAAAGTTGATTGAGGCCAACTTTGAACTTACATGGGCCAAAACTTTGATTACCTACCTAGGGATGAAAATTCCCAGCACGCATGAGACACTCTATAAGCTTAATTATATCCCAATCTATAAAACAATCTCTAGAGACCTGGGGAAATGGAAGGGCAGTTTTTCCTGGTATGGTCGCCTGTCGGCCATTAAAAAAAGCATCCTACCAAGGATTTTATATCTCTTCAGAGCTCTCCCTATAAAAGGTTCCACTTCAAGATCTCCTTAAAATTACAGAAAGATCTGATTATATTTCTAAGAGGGGAAAAAAGGCAAGCATAGCTGCCCACATCTTGACACAACATAGATTAAAGGGGGGGGGGGGTAGGGCTACCTAACCTGACTGACTACTACCAGGCTGCAAGACTAGCTCAGGCCTCCCTTCTAGGTAAAAACTCACTGGACTTACTCTGGACCAAGATTGAGGCAGAATTGGGGGGATATGAAAGACCTGCTGAGATTTTGTAGGAGATTACACATAAACCTGACATAGTAGATTACAAATCCCCTATCACTTTGGATACAATACAATTCCTGAAGTCTCTAAACTCAGCCTTAATATTAATACCTCCAAACTCAAAAACTATACCAATTAAACTACTTCTCTTTGCAGATACTCACAGACACATGGGGAAATGAACAAACAAAGGTCTATATAGGGTGGCTGATTTTTTAGAAAAGGGTTCCTTACTAACATATGCACATTTACAAGATAGAATCCATCTGTTGAAACTACGCTGGTTTCTTTATCTCCAAGTATCCTCTGCTATAGCTAAATACTGCTCTCTGGGTAACTCCCTACCATATACTGCAATAGAACGTCTAAGTAGCGCGCCCCAAAGACCCAAACAAAAGATATCCCCATTATATCTCAGCTTGCAAGAAGCTAAAAATACCACCAAAACAACACTAATTAATAAATGGGAAAAAGATACAGGACTAAAACAAACAGAAAGAATATGGGATACATTTTTCTATGACTCGTACAAGGGTCTAGTGAGTGCTGATCTCAGGGAGAATTTTATAAAAAAAAAAAAAAAAAAACAGTCATCCGATGGTATCTCACCCCTGAAACAAACTTCACACTTCTCCCAAACTAACACAATTATGTGCTATAGGGGATGCATGGTTAGGGGAACCTACTTAAACATGTCGTGAGACTGCCCTAGGGTTCAACCCATTTGGGAACAACTACAAAAGTTACTAAGTGAAACACTCCAAGAACCGATCTCCTTGACAATAGCCCATGCCCTATTAAATCAACATTTTACTCCCTTTAACTCAGCAATCAACACGTTGATTAGGACACTTTGTACAGCAATAATTACTATTGCTAGTTACTGGAAAGCGGGGTACCATCGTGGCAAGAAGTACTCAATAAAATAAAAAAACAACATATTCAATGTCAGAGATTGCGTCCACGATAAAAGGAAATAGAGAATAATTTCAGAAAATATTGTTCTATTGGATCCTACAGGAGGGTACGAGGAAAAAGCACTAGGCTAGCTAGACGAATTGAGTTACTATGAAAATATTTAGCCCACGTAAAGCTGCTCCTATAAGATTTATAGACTATAATATCTCTATCTTACTACTTTGGTTAGACAGACTTAAATATAGTGATGCAACTATTAGACTTTAAATACATAGCAAGGACCACAAGTTTGTTTTATAATGTTTTATTGTTTGTTTATGTTTATAAAAAAAAAGGGGGGTATTTATACCTACGTTAGACGGTTATGCACCATGTTGGAGCTTTTTGATCCAGGAAAATGACTTTTGAAGGAAAGCATATCAAGGACATTTACAAGAACTTTCTGAATGGACATTACCTTACTTCGGGAAAGAAATGTTAATCCTTTACTATTTACACAAATGTTATGAAGGTCTTTTATGAACATGTTTGTAAAGTGATTATCTGCTCTGCCATTGTCATGACTACTCGAGTTTAATAAAAATCATTTCAATTAACACTATATCATGAACTTTTATGACTACCTTACCCCTTGGCTCTTTAGGACTGTCTACCCCTACTATGTTTTCCTTTAAGACTACCTCACCACATGCCCTTCAAGACAAACCTGACAACTTTACCTCCTCTAACCTCTGTTCCTTTAAGACTAACATCACCCTACCTGTTTAAGACTAACGTATCCCCTTTCCCTTTTAAGACTTTCTGACCCACTAACCCCCTACCCCTTGAAGGCTACCTGCCCCTTTAACCCGCAGCCCCTTTAAGACTACTTGGCTCCCTTGCTCTCTGCCCTATTAAGACTATCTTGAGCATTATACATTGTCATTCTTATGAGATGTAGCTTTTTTGTTACAGTAATACTGTCATTTTTTTTAAATGTATGTCCTATTTGTCATTTTCGTTATGTCACTAATTTGTTATGTCTCTCCTGCTAAAAATTACATAATCAAACAAATTAGAGCATGTAATGTTTCTCACTAAAATTGCCCTTTAACATCAAGTACTAACAAGCTAATGCAGAGCGATACGGTAAACATAAGACTGGAGAGGGGCACCCCTGCAGATTTAGCAAAAGAAAAATAAATGTTGTTAACAAAAGCCTCAATTCATTGTTCTCAAGAACATGCCTATTCAAATGGGCTGAGCCTACAGAAATAGCAGACCTCCTAATCTTTCCTATTTCTTCTTATGTTATTTATTTGTACACAAGGGCCATTACTTAGAGAAAGCAACTGAAAAGGAACATTTTATTATCTATTTCTTCCATACCCTCCCCCCACTGGGAACTTGATTGCTGCTTCTTGTTTACATAGCTTTTCTACAGTGAATACTAAAGTATTAATATTTTCAGTAGGGCTGCACGATTAATTGCATGATGCTAGAACAACGTATCACTGGTCATGTTTTATACCTGCTAGGCGAACATGATGTGTGCCTACAAATCAGCTTGCATTTGGATATTATTGTAGGGGAGGGGTCAGAAGAGGAAGTGAGGGTGTGTGGACTCAGGTCTGCAGCCTGCCCTCTTCCTTATGACTATTTTAGTCACATGCCTATGTTAACTTCCGGACACGGGTAAACTTTCCCGGGAACAGAGCTAGGTAGAAGAGACAAGTGTCCTGTATTGGGAGATAGGAAACGCTCTGCTACTTACACTAAACTTGTGCGCAGGAGGTTACTTTAATTTGTGCTGGTGTCCTGTAGCAGGTGACTTACTCTAAACGTGATCTATTCTGCACTAATAAGGCTGTTATCAGCCCAACTCTTACCGCCGCTGGATAATCTAGAAATGGCTATGCAACAAAAAATGATGCAGCTTTACGTCCGTACCCCCTCAGCAAGGATCCGACACGGAGTTCAGACGTAGACGTTCCCAGCGTTCTGTTGGTTTGGCGAGGCAGGCGTTAGACTGTTGCATCACGTAGGACTATGCTATTGCTTAGTATAAGAACTGGTTAAAGGGATAAGAAAGTCAAAATTAAACTTGCATGATTCAGATAGAGCATGTAATTTTAAGACACTTTTAAATTCACTTCTATTTTCAAATGTGCTTCGTTCTCTTAGTATCCCTTGTAAAAAAATTAATGCGCACATATACACTAGTGGGAGCTGCTGCTAATTGGTGCCTGCACACATTTGTCTCTTGTGATTGGCTAAATAGATATTTTCAGCTTCCTGTCAGTAGTGCAATGCTTGCCTTCAGCAATGGATAACAAGAGAATGAAGAAAATTTGATAATAGAATTAAATTGGAAAGTTGTTTAAAATAGAATGTTCTATCTGAATCATAAAAAGGAAATGTTGGGGTTTACTATCCCTTTAAAGAGAAGTGGGACAATAGTTAACTTTGAGAATAGATTTTCCCTAATTTTTGTTCTATATAGTCCTCCAGCCTTAAAACTAGTAGAACTTTAAGAACTAACTGCTGGGTTTACCCAAATTATACCCTCTCAAATTCAAGTCCATCCTTTACTCATATTATGTACGTATAAAGCACCTGCTACTATACTGTATTAACTAGAATGCATATACATGTCCTATTGATTACTGCGATAATGCTATACTATTTGGAAGGTTATATTTAAGTTATTTAGAGATGCCTCTGTATTTACAGAAAGCAATTCCTAAGTTTTACTATGGTAATACTCTTGTCACTGTATGGGATAATGATTTCCTTTAAGTTCAATTAACTGCATATCTAGTTTTATTTTTCAGCAATAAAAAGTTTGCTTTTCCTTTGTTATATTATAAAATAGGAGAAAATTAATGATAAGCCAGATAGGTAATTCTGCAGACCACTCTTTCATTATGACTGTAGCTTTCTAGTCAGTGATCTTCACATTACTTTGTTATATGTGTTACTCTACTGGCTATGTAGTAGATCCTTATGTTTCTGCATTTCTCTTAATAAAAAGAAGAAGAAAAAAAAAGGTCAGTGTATTTTACGATTCTGTACAGTTTAATGCATTTTTTATTGACAAATGTATGTTTAACAATTATTTTTTTAAATCGCAATCACGATATTTTATTGCCAAAATCGCAATATTTCTTTTTTCCCATATCGCCCAGCCCTAATTTTTAGTATAGGAGGTGGAACACTTTAAAGCAGAAACCAATTTACAGCACAATGCCCCTTTAAGGGCTGCATGTTAGAATAGCCATTTATATTTATACAGTCATCTCCTACATGATAGTTACAACTCATAAACATAACTTAGGACAGCATCAAGCTATATAATGAAGAATAAAAGCTTTTACCCATCATGGGGGAAGTCCACGCCTAAAAGAATGATTTCTTCCTCGTTTGATCCTTCCATGGAGGAAACCACCAGAAGATAACGCGTAAGACATAAACGGATGGGCTCCAGCCGTACAGCCTAATTCAAAAAGATAACACTCAGAACGAGAGTTGACAGGAATTTATTTTTTTACCAACTGTGCCTGGTTTTCCTTGCTAGCTCACAGCTAAACCTATTTAATTCCTAACCTCTGCCCCAACCTGCATTATTCTCTGCAAAATCCCCTGATCTCTGCTGTAAGACACATCCACGTGTGTGATGGGAGAGAGACAATTTCTCCTACAAATTACTTTTTGCCACCTGCTGAAAAAAGCAATTCTGAAATAAATTTGACAGTTTAAAAACTTTCATGATTCAGATATAGCATGCGAGTTTAAACAATTTTACAATTTACATCTAATATCCTTTAAGAGTAAAGCTAGGTAAGCTCATAGGTACTCAGGAGTGTGCACGTGTATTTAGCAGTCTAACGCAGCAGTGTTTGGATATATAACATTGCTATAAAAAAAAGGTTGCAAACACTGCTGCCAGGTGGCTAGAGATACGTGCACACTCCTGAGCTCACCTAGGATTACTCTTTAACCCCTTAACGACCAATGACGTGCAGGGTAGTCCTCTAAAAGTCAGTTAACGACCAAGGACGTACCCTGCACGTCCTCGGTCTGGAAAGCAGCTGGAAGCGATCCTGCTCGCTTCCAGCTGCTTTCCGGTTATTGCAGTGATGCCTCGATATCGAGGCATCCTGCAATAACCTTTTTTAGCCATCCGATGCAGAGAGAGCCACTCTGTGGCCCTCTCTGCACCGGATATCGAAGGCTATCTTCGTTGGTAGGTGGGAGCCGGTGTAGGAGGCGGGTGGCGGCCATCGATGGCCCTGGTGATGTGAAGGGGGGCGGGGATCTGCTACACTACAGAAAATGTAATATTAAAAGTGGGTAAAAGGGGGGTATATATGTTAAAAAAAAAAAAAAAAAAAAAAACACACGTCAGGAGGTGGGGAAGCTACACTACAGAAAAACGTTAAAAAAAAAAACACAACAACATATTTTGCCCCCAATAAGGCAGAGGGGGAGGGGATCCTACACAGCAGCATATGTAAATTAAACTAAAGCTAAAATTAACCCTGCAAGCTCCCTACAAACTACCTAATTAACCCCTTCAATGCTAGCCATAATACACGTGTGATGAGCATTTAGCGGCCATCTAATAAACAAAAAGCAACGCCAAAGTCATATATGTCTGCTATTTCTGAACAAAGGGGATCCCAGAGAAGCATTTACAGCCATTTGTGCCATAATTGCACAAGCTGTAAATAATTTCAGTGAGAAACCTAAAATTGTGAAAAGTTTTACGTTTTTTTTAATTTGATCGCATTTGGCGGTGAAATGGTGGCATGAAATATACCAAAATGGGCCTAGATCAATACTTGGGGTTCTCTACTACACTACAGCTAAAATTAACCCTAGAACCTCCCTACATGCTCCCTAATTAACCCCTTCACTGCTGGGCATAATACACGTGTTATGCGCAATTACCAAAAAGCAAAGCCAAAGCCATATATGTCTGCTATTTATGAACAAAGGGGATCCCAGAGAAGCATTTACAACCATTTATGCCATAATTGCACAAGCTGTTTGTAAATAATTTCAGTGAGAAACCTAAAGTTTGTGAAAAAATTTGTGAAAAAGTGAACAATTTTATTTATTTGATCGCATTTGGCGGTGAAATGGTGGCATGAAATATACCAAAATGGGCCTAGATCAATACTTTGGGATGTCTTCTAAAAAATATATATATATATATATATATATATATATATATACACATGGCAATGGATATTCAGGGATTCCAGAAATATATCAGTGTTCCAATGTAACTAGCGCTAATTTTGAAAAAAGTGGTTTGGAAATAGCAAAGTGCTACTTGTATTTATTTCCCTATAACTTGCAAAAAAAGCAAAGAACATGTAAACATTGGGTATTTCTAAACTCAGGACAAAATGTAGACTATTTAGTATGTTTGCTTTTTGGTGGTTGTAGATGTGTTACAGATTTTGGGGCTAAAAGTTAGAAAAATTAGTTTTTTTTCCCATTTTATCATATTTTATATTTTTTATAGTAAATTATAAGATATGATGAAAATAATGGTATCTTTAGAAATTCCATTTAATGGCGAGAAAAACTGTATATAATATGTGTGGGTACAGTAAATGAGCAAGAGGAAAATTATAGCTAAACACAAACACCGCAGAAATGTAAAAATAGCCCTGGTCCCAAACGGACAGAAAAAGGAAAAGTGCTGTGGTCAATTAAGGGGTTAATAAAAGAAACCAAGAGAACTAAGCAAAATTATTAATATAATAATAGAAGTAAAATGGAAAGTGGTTTAAAAGTTCATGTTCTATCCAGTCCATTGGCTTTACTGTCCCTTTAAAAGGGGCAGTATACACCAATTTCCATTTAACTGCATGTAACATATACTAAAGAATAATATGCATAGATATGGATATAAAAATCCAGTATAAAACCTTTTAAAACTTACTTAGAAGCTTCCAGTTTAACACTGTTGATAAGATTAGCCTGGGACACCCACTGAGAACAGACCCCCCCCACACACACACACAGGAAAAGACCCCTTATACAAACAGAAGCAGTCTGAAGTCTGTAGACATCAGTATACATCTAAAATGTTGGGCTTGGTTAGGAGTCAGCACAATGTTATTTAATTATAAGCAAAACTATAAAGTTTTACAAAAACCACACCCAGATGGGCTACATAAATGGATCATCTACAAACATTTATGCAAAGAAAAATCTAGTGTACTAAGTCCCTTTAACAAAGATTTGTACCCTTTTGTCTATAATCAATTACGGACTTGTCACGGTTTTACAGAGGACCCTACACTCACCAATTTTAATATGTCCTCCTCTCGCAGTAACTGCAGCATGGCTTGCAGGTGTAGTTGCTGCTCGCTGGGGCCAGAGGTAGGAGAGGGCTCGGTTTTCTCCTCAGTCTCCCCATCATCCTGTAGCAGTAGGGCTGCCCCCTTCACCATAACAAAACTCTGCCTGCATGAGCACAAAACGTGTGTGAGACGGACTGAGGTGGAGTGGAGAAATAATTAGGGACAGAAAATAAGACTGAAATAAAGACTGTGACGAAAAGTGTTTAAATCTTGTTTACCGCCTTTGCATTCGTCGTCGTCTGTTCCTTTCTGCATCCTGAAAAAAGCCAATTAAATGTTGTGAGATTTAGTTGTGTAATAAACAACTTTGCAATAACATTTTATTATTCATTCTATTCATGTAATCTAGCTCTGAAAATAGTTTTCTTATTCACACAACTGTAAATGCACTCTGCTCCCTGTTACATTTTTTGGCGTCCTTTCTTGTTAAAAATACAACTGGGGGACTTGCCTAGCAATGCAGGCAGTCCCCCATAAAATAATAAGCGTTGTTGGGATCAGTGACGATCATGTGACATCATATCGGCACTGATTGTTTATGTCCCGAACTTGGACAGTTGCCTCTGTCCTGAAGGAGTTAACGGACTTTAACTGATAGCAGAAGAAGAAAATAGTATACAGCGCCAAAGAGAAATAGCACATAGGTGATCATCTATCTCAAGTGAGCCTAACACAATCGTAAAGGAAATTGATAGAAGAGTGTAAGGAGCACCTAAAAGGCTTAAGTGTGTAAACTGTAGAGATTTATTAGACCGACATATTAAAATGATAAAAATACATAGGATTACAAATCACAGATAATGAACAAATACCGTAGGTACAATAGTAATATATTTACTAAAACGTAATGGTACAAATACTGAGATATAATATATACACACACATATATATATATATATATATTAGTAAACAATTTCCAGTTCAGCCCACCAATGGCCAACTCGCCTGGGTGCAATGATATATCGTGAAATAGAAAACAAGAGAATGCACTCTCAGGACTTTTTTTTAAAAAAACCCAATTTAATGGAACGTTTTCGGGGTTCACAACCCCTTCATCAGCATACAAAACAAACAAAATTCAACTCATTTATAGTGTTACATATCAATTACATCACATCACCCTGAGTGTCTCTCAAAAGGAAAAGTGCGCCAATTTTTTGAGTTTGGAACGCATCTTGCGTTCCACAGTGCTATCCGAAACCGGAAGTTGTGTTACCTCACTTCCGGTTTACGGATTCAATAAACAAACGTAAAATTAATGATGAAGTTATGCACTCTACAATTTTAAACGTATTTGGGTGACATACTAATGTAGAGGACTTCTTATAGCAAAAATGTGCCACATTATCATAAGTGCCTGAAAATTTGTGATAAATATACGTTGTCAAATGTTACTGCATCCAGACGGCATGGAGACAGTAACCATGGTGATCATATACAATCCGGATTACCCAAAAGTGCCATAACTTATGTGAAATTTATAATGATGTGCCAGCTGAGTGGGACCACAATTTTCTCAGTGTCAGAAATAGCGTACAATCAAGCTGTATACGATCATATCGCATATTTGAAAATAATCATTAAAAAAAATAATAAAAATAGAAGTTGGACCATATAACAGTACATGTGATTGGAATGGCAAGTTGTAAATGAGAAGCAAATATAATGTTGCAGATATGGGTGCTGTGACTTACAATGTATCGCCAGTGTATTAAAACAGAATGACGTTTAGCATGTGTGCTGCTACAATGTATGTGCAAACAAATAGATATATCGAATGGGAGCAGTATACAGGGAGAGGAATATATGTAGTATTGTAGGGCTGTGCTGTTAGGCTGCTATAACGCTGGGGCACCATTTTCATATGAATTCAATTTGGCCATTAAAGGGTTATAGCTTGCATTGGCCAAATGTGGATGTAAATGACTATGCACAAAGTCATATAAGGAAGGAAACCTTATTTTAAAATTCTATCCTCAAATATAATTGCAAAACAAACGGGGATCTGCAAAAAGAGGTAGTTATGGTAATGGTCAAAAGGACATGTAGCTCATGTGGATACTATCCACCTCTGGGATTTATCCGTAAACCGGAAGTGAGGTAACACAACTTCCGGTTTCGGATAGCACTGTGGAACGCAAGATGCGTTCCAAACTCAAAAAATTGGCGCACTTTTCCTTTTGAGAGACACTCAGGGTGATGTGATGTAATTGATATGTAACACTATAAATGAGTTGAATTTTGTTTGTTTTGTATGCTGATGAAGGGGTTGTGAACCCCGAAAACGTTCCATTAAATTGGGTTTTTTTTTAAAAAGTCCTGAGAGTGCATTCTCTTGTTATATATATATATCAGTGATGTGCAGTCACTAGAGGCAGGTGAGGCAGTGCTTCACCTCTCATATGGGCAAAAATATATATTTTTTTATTGGCTTTAAAAAATAAAAAAAATAAAAACTGCATTTTTTTTTCCCCAGCATTTTTTTTCACAGCTAGATGTTGTGCAATGGAGAGGCACAAGCAGGTCTGCCCACCATTACACAACATGCTGCGCCACCTACTGGATGAAAGTGGTTAAGATCATTGCATGGCCCATAAGTGCTTTATTTGAGGCAGTCCTATTTGGGCTGACCCAATCCAGTGAGAGGCATTAGTAAGTGGAACTTAGGGTTGGGGCTGGATGTTAAATCATATAAAACAGAACAAAAACGGAAAAAAAAACAACTTTCATTTATTTTGTTGCTGTCCTCTGAAGCTGCCAGCTTTTGCTAAAGTGAAAAAGAGAGTTCTGTATTTCCCCTCTAAGTGCAGTGGAATGTTCCACTGTCACTTCCTTAATACAGACAGAGGCAGAGCAGGAAGAGAGATGCAGTCAATGAGCAGTGTTTTAGCCACATCTTAGTAAGTTCTGCAACCTTAGATTTCACTGAAAGGGATTCTGTTAGTGAAAATTATAATTTAATGAATGTGGTTTAGTGTTTTTTTTTTTTTTTTACTGTTTTACAACAGTTAAAGAATCGTTTTTGTATTTTGTTCTCCCCCATGGTCTCTTTCTCTCTCTGTCTCTCTTCCTCCCCCTCTGACTCTCTCATCCCTTATGTGTCTCTCTAACACTCTGTGTTTGATTGTCTGTCTCTCTCTCTAACTCTCTGTGTGCGATTGTGTCTCTCTCTCTCTCACACCATCTGTGTGTGATTGTGTCTCTCTCTCTCTTTCTCTCACACCCTCTGTGTGTGATTGTGTCTCTCTCTCTTTCTCTCACACCCTCTGTGTGTCTCTCCCCCCATCTCTCTCCCTCTCCCCCCGAGTGCTTTTCTGTGTTTCTGTCTTCCTTTTATTTATTTAATTAATGAATTGGTAGTGCCATCTGATAGTGTGGCTTTATTTAAAGGGGTGGGGTCAAGCGCCCCACCATCTTTAAATTTCACCAGCCGCCACTGGATCAAGACATTTTTATATTTACTGAATAATGAAAGAATCTATAAGCATAATTTGCAGCATTAAAGTAAAAAGTATGTTTTAAACATATTTTAACCCTTTGAGTGCTAATGACGGCTCTGAGCCGTCACAGAGTTTCTCACTCTGGTGCTAATGACGCCTCAGAGCCGTCATGAGCACTCTCCCACCTTGAGGGAGATCTGGGGGCTCCTTACTGATCCTACCCCAACGATCGTGCCTGTAGAGTGACAGGCATCGACGGGGCTTCCCGTGATGCGCAGTGACGTCACACGCAATTACGTGATGACGTCACCGCGCAACTTTATTTATACTTAGCAATGTTAAGTATAGGAGGAGGGGGCATGCTGCTTAGAAGCCTGTATCTCAGGCATCTAAGCAGCTACAGACCCCCAAGACCCATTCTTGGAAAGGTAATCGCCTAACCTTTCCAACAGTGTAAGTCTTGGGGGTCTGTAAAAATAAATAAAAAAGTTTAAAAAATTTTTTTCAAAAATAAAAATAAATAAATTAAATATTAGCACCCAGTTGGGAAATGGCTTAGCAGCCAAAGGGTTAATGGGCATGGATTTCTATATCTCATAATCAGAGCTAGCATTTTGTTATCTGGCAAGTGTTTCTGTTACAATCCTTTAGACTAAAATCAGATGTTTACTAAGTTGACCAGTTTTCCAAGAAACCATTTAAAGGGACATGAAACCCATATGTTTTCTTTCATGATTTAGAAAGAGCATGCAATTTTAAATAACTTTCCAATTTAAATCTAATTTTCTTCATTCTTTTCATATCCTTTGTTGAAAATCATATCTAAATATGCTCAGTAGCTGCTGATTGGTGGCTGCACATAGATACCTCATGTGATTGGCTCACCCATGTGCATTGCTATTTCTTCAACAAAGGATATCTAAAGAATGAAGGTGTATCCTAGCCACTGCCTCACCAGCCTCTGACGTCACTGATATATATACACACACATATTTTATATATATATATATATATATATATATATATATATATATATATATATATATATATATATATATATATATATACACACACACATACATATATACATACACACACACACACACACATACACACACACAGTGGATATAAAAAGTCTACACACCCCTGTTAAAATGTCAGGTTTCTGTGATGTAATAAAATGAGACAAAGATAAATCATTTCAGAACTTTTTCCACCTTTAACGTGACCTATAAACTGTACAACTCAATTGAAAAACAAACTGAAATATTTTAGGAGGAGGGAAGAAAACAATAAAAAACTAAAATAATGTGGGGATGTAGCTGTGTTCAGAATTAAGCAATCACATTCAAAATCATGTTAAATAGGAGTCAGCATACACCTGGCCATCATTTAAAATGTCTCTGATTAACCCCAAATAAAGTTCAGCAGCTCTAGTTGGTCTTTCCTGAAATTTTCTTAGTCGCATCCTACAGCAAAAGCCATGGTCCACAGAGAGCTTCCAAAGCATCAGAGGGATCTCATTGATAAAAGGTATCAGTCAGGAGAAGGGTACAAAAGAATTTCCAAGGCATTAGATATACCATGGAACACAGTGAAGACAGTCATCATCAAGTGGAGAAAATATGGCACAACAGTGACATTACCAAGAACTGGACGTCCCTCCAAAATTGATGAAAAGACAAGAAGAAAACTGGTCTGGGAGGCTACCAAGAGTCCTACAGCAACATTAAAGGAGCTGCAGGAATATCTGGCAAGTACTGGCTGTGGGGTACATGTGACAACAATCTCCCGTATTCTTCATATGTCTGGGCTATGGGGTAGAGTGGCAAGACGAAAGCCTTTTCTTACGAAGAAAAACATCCAAGCCAGGCTACATTTTGCAAAAACACATCTGAAGTCTCCCAAAAGCATGTGGGAAAAGGTGTTATGGTCTGATGAAACCAAAGTTGAACTTTTTGTCCATAATTCCAAAAGATATGTTTGGCTCAAAAACAACACTGCACATCACCAAAAGAACACCATACCCACAGTGAAGCATGGTGGTGGCAGCATCATGCTTTGGGCTGTTTTTCTTCAGCTGGAACTGGGGCCTTAATTAAGCTAGAGGGCATTATGAACAGTTCCAAATTCCAGTCAATATTGGCACAAAACCTTTAGGCTTCTGCTAGAAATCTGAACATGAAGAGGAACTTCATCTTTCAGCATGACAACAACCCAAAGCATACATCCAAATCAACAAAGGAATGGCTTCACCAGAAGAAGATTAAAGTTTTGGAATGGCCCAGCCAGAGCCCAGACCTGAATACGATTGAAAATCTGTGGGGTGATCTGAAGAGGGCTGTGCACAGGAGATGCCCTCGCAATCTGACAGATTTGGAGTGTTTATGCAAAGAAGAGTGGGCAAATCTTGCCAAGTCAAAATGTGCCATGCTGATAGACTCATACCCCAAAAGACTGAGTGCTGTAATAAAATCAAAAGTTGCTTCAACAAAGTATTAGTTTAAAGGGCCAGTAAACCTAGGAAATAATGTTATATAATTCTGCACATAGTGCAGAATTATATAACATTAGCTTAGCTCCAGGATTCTAAAGTCAATAGTTAAATAGACATAACGCAAAGAAAACAGAACGCCGCACCTGGCTCTACTGAGCAGGTCTGTTTTCTTCTGCTAAGTGCATCACGGGCACGCTGTCTATTCACAGCGCACCCGATCGCGCTATTAAAATCAATGTAGCTTGCTCCCGCTACCAGAGCGGGAGCGAGCTACATTGATTTTAATAGCACGATCGGGCCAGCTGTGATTAGACAGCGTGCCCAGATGCGATTAGGAGAAGAAAACAGACCCGCTCAGTAGAGCCAAGAGCGGTGTTCTCTTTTCTTTGCGTTATGTCTATTTAACTATTGACTTTAGAATCCTTGATTGATATAGCCTGATGAAACAGTGTGTTACACTGAGAAACGCGTTTCTGTTGTTTTTACTATTTTAATAAACTTTTAAGTTTTTTCTACATCTCCATCTGCTGCCGACCTTTTTAATTACCTCATTGGACGACCTTTTTGGAGCTGTTTTAGTCATCATTCTAGCTGCTGGATCTGTGGGACTGATCATTGCTGGACTGACCCCTGCCTGAGGTATCTCTGGACTCTCCCTGGTGAGACAAGGATCCGCCCTTTGTGACATCATCCACTGGTCTACCGGACGACGAGTGGTTCCGGACTGCTGGTACTGCACATTTGTGCTTTACATCTCGTGAGTAGGATTTTTATGTCATCTTTGCATGATTTCCAAGTTACCTTATGATCTGCACTATGTGGCGCCCTCTATTCTGATTTGTTTAGATTCCTGGAACTAAGCTAATGTTATATAATTCTGCACATAGTTTAACATTATTTCCTAGGTTTACTGGCCCTTTAAGGGTGTGCACACTTATGCAACCATATTATTTTATTTTTATATTTTTTCTTCCCTCTACCTAAAACATTTCAGTTTGTTTTTCAATTGAGTTGTACAGTTTATAGGTCACATTAAAGGGACATAATACTCATATGCTAAATTACTTGAAACTAATGCAGTATAACTGTAAAAAGCTGACAGGAAAATATCACCTGAGCATCTCTATGTAAAAAAGGAAGATATTTTACCTCACAATCTCCTCAGCTCAGCAGAGTAAGTTCTGTGTAAAAAGTTATACTCGGCTGCTCCCAGATGCAGGTAAAAAGTTTTAAAACAATGAAGAAATTAACTGCAGCCAATCAGCATCAGCAGTGCTGAGGTCATGAACTCTTTTACTGTGATCTCATGAGATTTGACTTAACTCTCATGAGATTTCATAGTAAGCTTCCTTTACCTGATTGGTGAAATAATATGAGAGTGCACAAGGCTCATCCCCTAAGCTGTCCCAGGACAGACACACTAAAATGCTGCTTAGAAATCCTTTACAATGGGATGTGGCTACTGAGGAACTTTTGAGGTAAAATATCTTTCTTTTTTACATAGAGATGTTCAGGTGATATTTTCTAGTCAGTTTTTTACAGCTATGCTGCATCACTTTCAAGTGTTTAAACATTTGGGTATTATGGCCCTTTAAAGTTAAAGTTCTGAAATGATTTATCTTTGTCTCATTTTTTTTTTCTTTCAACTGTTTTTATTGAGTTTCCAAACAGGTGTACAGGGAATGCAATTATGCAAATAATTGGTCACAAGACAGTCGCAATAACATAGATATGTAAACAGGTGATCGTTAGAGAAAATGACATCAAGTCCATAAACATAAATCAATTTTACTTAATGCAGTGGTTATACTTAATATAGATAAGCAGTCTCTAGATCTGCTGTCTCATTTTTTTACATCACAGAAACCTGACATTTTAACAGGGGTGCGTAGACTTTTTATATCCACTGTGTGTGTGTGTATATATATATATATATATATATATTTTTTTTTTTTTTTATTTTTTTTTATTATAAAAATTATGGTGGAGATAAAGGTTTGAGATTAAAATCATCCATGTCTCAAAAGTAAATCAATAAAAAAAAAAAATTGCATAGGAAATTAGCTCATCTAGGCAAGTATCCCTGTTTGCTTTTCCCAAGTAAAACACCATATACATTGTTACCACTGCACAAGAGGATTCTGGGTAAGGTATGCAAAAACAGTATTTGAAGTAAAAAGTCTGAGATTTTGCATAAATTTACCCAGAATCCTTTTGTGGATTGGTAACAATATATATGGTGTTTTACTGTGGGATACTTGCCTAGATGAGCTAATGTCCTATGTAAATTTAAAAAAAAAAAAAAAAAAAGGCTAAGCATTCTATAGAATACCTTAGTATAGTATGAAATGTCTAGGAAAAATATATAAGGTCAGAATGAGATAAGTTAATTTCATACTTTGCTAAAATGTGCTAGGTATTCTATAGAATTAAAGTGAATGTCAATTTTGATGCTAAAGTGCCCGGTTTTTAAAAATTCGATTAAAAACAGGGACACTTTAATTCATAAAAATTTACATTTCACTCCTGTTGTGAAAAAAAAAATTACCTTTTAATCTTCACAGCAGCTCCAGCTTCCTCCGGTCGTTGCAAGCCATTTCTAACGTCAGAAATGATGGATAGGTCATCCTCCAATCACTGCTTCCCCCCCGGGGGAACCAGTGTCTGATTCAACGCCGTGATGGGAGGAAGCCGGATTCCTCATTTTAGACCCAGGAAGAGGCTTTGCGACGGGTGGAGGAAGCTGTAGCAGCTGTCAAGTTTAAAAGGTAAGTTTTTTTCACAACAGCGGTGAAATGTAAATTTTGATGAATTAAAGTGCCCCTGTATTTAATCGAATTTTTAAAAACCGGGCACTTTAGCATCAAAATTGACATTCACTGCCTAAGGCATTCTATAAAATGCCTGCATTTCGCACTTGGCTGAAACATAAATATATAAAAGTAACAAAATAAATTATATTAAAAAAGGGACAGTCTACTTGAAAATGTTTGTTTAAAAAAGATAGATAATCCCTCTATTACCCATTCCCAAATTTTTCATAACCCACACTGTTATATTAAAAGGGACAATTACAGCACGCAGGTAGGTAAGCACGTCACCTCAGAGTCCCTGCCATGGACCCCAGTCAATATAAAAGAGAGCAAGTTAGTGACAGCAAAGTAACTTTTATTCAATTGTTACTAAGACAAAACAAACAGGCACCATTTCGGGATGCCATCCCTTAGTCATTCCATCAATAAAGGGGCAGTCTACTCCAGACTTTTTATTGTTTAAAAAGATAGATAATCCCTTTTATTGCCCATTCCCCAGTTTTGCATTACCAAACACGGTTATATTAATATTATTTTACCTCTGTGAATACCTTGTATCTAAGCCTCTGCCCCTTTAACTCACTTATTTTGACAAACCTGCATTTTAGCCAGTCTCATGAATAACTCCACAGAAGTGAGCATAATGTTGTATTTATGACACACATGAACTAGCGCTGTCTAGCGGTGAAAAACTGTCAAAATGCACTGACATAAGAGGCGGCCTTCAAGGGCATGGAAATTAGCATATGCACTTACCTAGGTTAAGCTTTCAACAAAGAATGCCAAAAGAACAAAGTAAATTTGATGATAAAAGTAAAACTAGAAAGTTGTTTAAATGCATGCCCTATCTGAATCATGAAAGTTTTATTTTGACTAGACTGTCCTTTTAAATTTTAGTGCGTGTATATTTTTTTATTAAATGTGATATTGTTCCATGCTCCCTCTTCTACTACTACAGATGTTAAAGGGGCATAAAACTCACTTTTTTATTATTCAGATAGAGCATACATTTGTAAACAACTTTTGAATTTACTTCATTCTCTTTTTTCTTTCTTGAAGAAGCGGCAGTGTACTCCTGGGAGCTAGCTGAAGACATCAGCAGCCACCAATCAGCAGGTAGCTAGCTCCCATCTCCTGAGCCTACCTAGGTATGCTTTTCAACAAAGCATATTCAACACATTTGCCAAGTCTGAGTAACATTTGGTAAAGCCTCACAGAAGCCAAACAAGCAACAAGAGATTAAAAGGATAGGGAAAGTCAAATATAAACTTTAATTTCCCTTCTATTTTCAAATGTGCTTTTGTTCTCTGGTATCCCTTGTTGAAAAAGAATACACACATATCCTACACTAGTGGGAGCTAGCTGCAGATTGGTGCCTGCACACGTGTCTCTTGTGATTGGCTAACTAGACGTGTTCATCTTGCTGCCAGTAGTGCAATCATATTCCTTCAGCAAAGGATAACAAGAGAATGAAGCAAATTTGATAAAAGTAAATTGGAAAGTTGTTTAAAATATGTTATCCAAATCATGAAAGAAAAAGTTGTGGTTTCCTGTCCCTTTAAACTGTGAGTGTTAATATTTTGAATAGTACATGGCACATCCTCCCTCTCACTACCAACATGTCACAGTACTCAGTTATGTCACCACAAACTTGTCTGCCATTCTGCCACCAGTGTCACAGACAGAGACACAGTTTACAACTTACAGCTTGTTACACCCACTAATAACTTCTTCTTTCTAAGACAAAGACATTCTGAGTTGTTTTTGAGACTGTTGCAAAGGAAATTCTCCAGGGGCCTAGAATATGTAAATATGAAGAGATACGTTTGTACTCTTCCTACAGTAACAGGTTAGTGACGTAAACATACTTCTAACAGAGTATAGCTGCTAATAATTACTGCAAAGGTTTCAATGATATAAACGTGTGCACATGCACGACTGTTCCTAGGTCATTATTATTTACACAATGACATACTTGTAATAGCAGTGGTGCATGTTCTCACAACTGTGCAGACTGCAGAGATAATGTTACAGAACAATTATTAAACCTAGAAACACGGTGTGTAATTCTATACTGCTCAGCAGTTGCGTAAACACGAGAGGGCTTGTGAGCTTCCTGACACCGACCCTCTTTTTGCCACTCACCTGGACAGAGTTGGGGATCTCATTTTCCTCAAGAGAGGTGACCTGCACGGTAACGAGAGCCATGACACAAGCACTCTCCTGAGGTGTCTTTCGTTGAAACTTTCTTGAGCAGTCTCTTTGCCTACAAAATCAGGAAGCGAATAAAGAGACAGCCCCTTTGAGGAGTGGCTACAAATCAAGAGGTATGCAGGAGGGGGCCAGAGAGCCCGAGGAAAGGAGACTTTCCCCTAGAAGGAGGGAAGATTTTGGGGTGGAATCGTAGGGCGGGGAGAGGGTTAGTACATAGTCTGGAAGTGAGGAATTATCTCCTGGACGATACGTATTGTTCATTTGCAGACACAGAAGTTATCAGGAAATATGCCTCGGGGCACCCGATTTCTAAAAGTTATCACTTATGGGGCTGGTGTGTTTGTCAGTTTGTTTACTAGAGATGAGGACGTCTTTGGTTACAAACATTAATTTGGGCACAATTGTGTAATTGTTTAAGGTGTTCAAAAAGAAATAAACTAGATTGACTCCTAAAATATGGAAAATAATTTCAGACACGTGATCACATAGGTCGTATAGAAGAATAGTCAAAGTCTTTGCAACTATGAAACCACCTTGATCAAAATGGACCATATATGTGAAGCATGTGATAAATGTCTGTTGAATTATAAACGCTTTGAATTAAAGGGACAGTATACACTCATTTTCATATAACTGCATGTAATAGACACTACTATAAAGAATAAGATGCACAGATACTGATATAAAAATCCAGTATAAAACTGTTTAAAAATTAACTTAGAAGCTCTCAGTTTAGCTCTGTTGAAAAGGTAGCTGGAAAGCCCACTGCAAGTGGAAAATAAGACACTCCCCCTTCTTTTGCATATGAAAAGACCCTTTACACAAACAGGAGCAAGCTGGAATAGGTAGCTGACGGTATTCTCATAAAACTTTGGGGCTTGGTTAGGAGTCTGAAAATCCGAGCAATGTTATTTAAAAATAAGCAAAACTATACGATTTTTTAAAAAAACAAAAAACTTTATGGGCTATATAAATAGATCATCTACAAAACATTTATGCAAAGAAAAAAATGTGTGTATAATGTCCCTTTAAGCAGCAAAGAAAAAAATAGCATTTATATGGAAGATAGAAGCAAAATCTAGAAAGGTTGTCAATGAAAGGACTGTAGTCCATATGAAGATCAGAGTGATGATAACGACTTGCAAACCATCATAAAGAAGAAGAAAAAATTATTGTGGCTGAATATATCCAGAAGTGGTGAATGCATCATGTCCTATGGTGGCAGAAGTAAACACCTCACTACCTGTCCCCTTGACCCTATCCCCTCACAGCTACTCCCCTCCCTCTCTGCTACCCTTACCCCTATACTAACACACATTTTCAACCTCTCCCTCAGCACCGGTATATTTCCCTCATCGCTGAAACATGCACTGGTCACACCTATCCTCAAAAAACCTTCCCTTGATCCTACCTCCCCATCCAATTTTCGCCCTATTTCCCTCCTCCCTCTTGCCTCAAAGCTTCTCAAAAAACTAGTATATGCACGAATATCCCATTTCCTTACGTTAAACTCCCTTCTTGACCCACTGCAATCTGGATTTCGTCCCCATCACTCCACAGACAGCTATTGTTAAGGTTACCAATGACCTACTTACAGCAAAATCAAAAGGCCACTTCTCTCTGCTTATCCTCCTTGATCTGCAGCTTTTGACACTGTTGACCACCCTCTTTTGCTCCAAACCCTCCAATCCTTCGGCATCTGTGACACAGCCCTCTCGTGGCTCTCTTCCTACCTGTCAAACCGTACCTTTAATGTAGCCTTCTCTGGGGCCTCCTCTGCCCTGTCACCACTTTCTGTCAGAGTACCGCAAGGCTCTGTCCTCGGTCCACTTCTCTTCTCAATCTACACGTCATCACTAGGTTCCCTAATAAAGTCCCACAGTTTCCAATATCATTTGTATGCTGATGACACCCAAATCTACTTCTCTGCACCAGACCTATCTCCTTCCTTGCTAACCCGTGTCACTAACTGTCTCACATCTCTTCCTGGATGTCCTCTCCCTACCTCAAGCTAAATCTCTCCAAAACTGAGCTCCTCTTTTTCCCCCCTTCAAAAATCTCCACCCCAATCTCTCTATAACTGTCGACAACTCCATCATTACCCCTATATTTGACTCAGATCTTTCTTTCACGCCTCACATTCAGTCCTTGGCTAAAGCCTGCCGCTTCCACCTTAAAAATATCTTTAAAATTAGACACTTCCTTACACAAGACACAACTAAGATTTTAATTCACTCTCTCATTCTTTCCCGCCTCAATTACTGCAACTCTGTCCTCTCTGGTCTCCCCACCTGCCGCCTAGCTCCTTTACAATCTATAATGAATGCCTCTGCCAGACTCATCTTCCTTACACGTCACTCTTCATCTGCTGCTCCTCTCTGCCAATCCCTTCACTGGCTTCCTCTTGCCTCTAGGATCAAATACAAAATTCTCACTCTGACATACAAAGCCCTCAACTGCACTGCTCCCCCCTATATCTCAGACCTTGTCTCCAGATACTCTCCCTCCCGTCCCCTTTGTTCTGCTCATGACCTCCTACTCTCCTCCTCTCTGGTTACCTCATTGCACTACTACCATTTACAGGACTTCTCCAGACTGGCTCCCATCTTTGTGGAACTCTCTGCCTTGCCCCACAAGACTCTAACCCTAGTTTTGAAAGCTTCAAGTGCTCCCTAAAGACTCTACTGTTCAGGGATGCATACAACCTATGCTAACCTTACTTTATACCAGTTCCACTCCTCCATTGCTATCACCTGAACCCCCTTAGCATGTAAGCCTAAGAGTCCAGCTGTTTGTAGATCACCTTCTTAAGAGTTGACTGCAACAGTGCAACTCTTGGCAGGGCCCTCTACCCATTTAATCCCTATAATTGTTTTGTTGTACTCCGTATTTGTTTATAGCGCTGCGGAATCTGTTGGCGCTCTACAAATAACCAATAATAATAATAATATTTGCAGGTGCTGAAAAGCTTCAGATAAAAAATACCCAACAGTACTTAAAGGACCAATAAATGCTTCATAAATGTTTTCATTTTATTTAGTATAAGGCATTTTTAAAGGGACATGAAAGTCAAAGGTAAATTTTCATGGTTCAGATGGAGCATCCCAAAGAAAAGGGAATCTGCTGAAAAGCAGACTTGAAGTAAAAAGGTGTTATCAATGTGAACCTAATTTGCATATCTTACCCAGAATCCTTTGCTGCATTGGAAACAATGTAATTCAGAGGTTTTCTGTGGGAAAAACAAGCCTTCTGGCCTGTCTAGATTTGTTAATGAACTACACAATGAGTTATTTTCTCTATATTGTGTGTGTGTGTATGTGTACACACACACACCTACACACACCTTCAACAAGGTGTTGGAAACATTCCACAGAGATTTTGGTCCATATTGACATGATAGCATCAAGCAGTTGCTGCAGATTTGTCGGCTGCACATCCATGATGCTAATCTCCCGTTCCACCACATCCCAAAGGTGCTCTATTGGATTGAGATCTGGTGACTGGAGGCCATTGGAGTACAGTGAACTCATTGTCATGTTCAAGAAACCATTTTGAGATGATTTGAGCTTTGTGACATGGTGCATTATCCTGCTGGAAGTAACCATCAGAAGATGGGTACACTGTAGTCATAAAGGGATGGACATGGTCAGCGACAATACTCATGTAGGCCGTGGCATTTAAACAATGCTCAATTGGTAGTAAGGGGCCCAAAGTATGCCAAGAAAATATCCACCACACCATTAAACCACCACCACCAACCTGAACCATTGATACAAGGCAGGATGGATCCATGCTTTCATGTTGTTTACGCCAAATTCTGACCCTACCATCTGAATGTTGCAGCTGAAATCGAGACTCAGCAGACCAGGCAATGTTTTTTCCAATCTTCTATTGTCCAAATTTGGTGATCCTGTGAAAATTGTAGCCTCAGTTACCTGTTCTTAAAGGGACAGTATACTGAAAAATAGTTTTTCCCTTAATGTGTTTACAATTGCTTTTTTGTCACCAACTGCAGAGTAAAAAATGTATGAAAACTTTTTATGTTTTTTTTGTGTATATTAAAGCTCTGATTTTGTGTTTTGAAGCCACAACCTAATAAAATGGGTTGAGCTTGTAGATGCAATCAGATCTCATTACTGTATCACATTGTGTACATATACCTGCTTCTTTATCTTATATCTGTCCATAAAACAATCACCAGTACTTGGAGAGAACAATGGAAAATCAACATTGTATTACCTTATCTCTGCTATATCCCACTGGGAGTGTAATTTCTTCTGCTGGCTGTGTTTACAAAGCTTATCTATAGCTTGGACCTGCGGCCACAAACTTTCAGAATAGGTGGGGATACCACATGCTAAATCAACTATTTCAAATTCCAATATAAGGGTAAAGGAGCTACTTGTAAATAATTTAATACACTCCAGCAGGTAAAGTGGATAATTGGGAAAAAATTAAATGGGAGAACATTTTTGAGTAAACTGTCCCTTTAACTGACAGGAGTGGCACCCGGTGTGGTCTTCTGCTGCTGTAGCCCATCTGCTTCAAGGTTCAATGTGTTGTGCGTTCAGAGATGGTATTTGGCATACCTTGGTTGTAATGAGTCGTTATTTGAGTTACTGTTGCCTTTCTACCATCTCAAACCAGTCTGCCCATTCTCCTCTGGCCTCTGACATTAACGAGGCATTTTCGTCCACACAACTGCCGCTCAATGAATATTTTCTCTTTTTCGGACCATTCTCTGTAAACCCTAGAGATGGTTGTACGTGAAAATCCCAGTAGATCAGCAGTTTTTTGAATACTCAGACCAGCCCATCTGGGACCAAAAACCATACCATGTTCAAAGTCACTTAAATCCCCTTTCTTCCCCATTCTGATGCTCGGTTTGAACTTCAGCAAGTCGTCTTCACCACATCTAGATGCCTAAATGCATTGAGTTGCTGCCATGTGATTGACTGATTAGCAATTTGCGTTACCAAGCAATTGAACAGGTGTACCTAATAAAGTGGCCGGTGAGTGTGTGTGTGTGTGTATATGTGTATATATATATATATATACACACACACACATACATATATAAACATATTTAGACATTTATATGTATGTATCTCTATCTTAAAACCCTTTGCAACCCTTTTTTGTTCTAACACCTGAGACCTCATATCTTTTTTTATGCAATATTTTTTTTAATAATTTTTATTAGACAGTGTTATTATGAGTGTAACTGCACTTTTAAGTGTAATTTTGATGTGCTTTATCCATTTTTTTTGACTCGCATAACAATTAACCAGAGCTCAGAAGTTGCACAATCCTTATGTGCGTTAAATTCAATTGCGCTCATTTACTTTCAACTTATAATATATGTGATACTTTCAAAACGCCCAAAGACCAGCGATATATACCCCTTATGGCTCGCCTGCAATAGTTAGTGCGCCACTTGTAATCTAGCCCACAATAGGGAAAAGCAGATTGGAATAGATTACAAAAGCATGGTCAGTTGAGGATACGTTAAAAGGGACAGTCTAGTGAAAATAAAACCTTCATGATTCAGATAGTGCACGTCATTAACATTGTTTTTCAATAGCCCAACTGACTACCCACCATTTGTCTTATTTGGTAGAGCCAATCTGGGCTTTAGTCCATAGACAACAACACTAGCCACTGTCATAAATTTAGTAAAAAGTAAATCATTTTGCAGTTGTTATCTGATAAAGCCATCGAGGGATAGGTATGTAGCAGAGTTAGCCTTGAGAAGTCAGCAGGTGCATTTAAAGTTCTGAGAATTAGAAATCGCTCAATGTTTGGAGCTAAATTACAGGAAGAGGGAGCAAAATAAATCATGAAAAAACATTGCACATCTGTTTCATTACACATAACATTTTATACACAAATCTCAAGGTGTTTACTTTCCCTTTAATAGAAGCCAGTAGAGGTTCAGGCATAGGGGAGAAGGAGTAAGGGAAGTGTAAGCCTCGTAGGAGCCTTCAAGACGGACTGAAGTGGACATAACCTGTTGAGATCTAAGCCAATTAGACAGTTGTTGCAGTAGTGAATATGTTATATAATGAGTGAGTGGAATAGACATTGAGGCCCATTTATCAAGCTCAGAATGGAGCTTGCGGGCCTGTGTTTCTGTCGAGCCTTCAGGTTTGCCAGAAACAGCAGTTATGAAGCAGCGGTCTAAAGACCACTGCTCCATAACCCTGTCCGCCTTCTCTGAGCAGGCGGACAGAGATCGCCACAATTCAACCCGATCGAGTACGATCGGGTTGATTGACACCTCCCTGCTGGTGGCCGATTGGCCGCGAATCTGCAGGGGCGGCGTTGCACCAGCAGCTCATAATTGCGTATTGCTCTCCGCATTCAGCGAGGTCTGTCGGACCTGATCCTCACTGTCGGATCAGGTCCAACAGACCTTTAATAAATAGGCCTCATTGTGTTGTCTTGAGTGAGGAATGGAGAGATTTTGGTGATGATCCACTGATGTAGACAGCAGGATTTTTTGAGATTGGTTATGTGGTTGAAGGATAGTGTAGGGTCAAGTAATACTACAAACAAGTGACATAGGGTGGAAGTTTTATAGTTACATTTCCAAAAGTGATAGCGATTTCAATTGACGGAGAGATGAAAGAAGGTGCAAATAAAGAAGGAATCCGGAGTCAGTCTCAGCAGTGTGGATAAAAGCAAGACTTTATTCTTATTCAGATTAAAAAGTTCATTACAGGATGATAAGACCGGCTGGAAAGAAGGTGGAACCAGTAAGAATCCAGTCTTGTGATATGTTGATTTGTATTGGGGCAGTGGGTAGTCATCCAGGAAGTCATAGTGAGGCCGTGAGTTATATTTAGAAATAAGGAGGATACGGTGGGGGAATAAGATAGGCACACAGTAGTGTGCCTACAGTTTAAGTTCATAAGTACTTTCCATTATAAATTAGATTTTTCAGATACTCATATCTTTAGACTGGAATTACATATCTGGCTGATTGTGTCCGGGCTGGGAATCACTACAAAACTGGAAAAGTGTAAGTGATTTGATTAAGTAGTTTTTGAGATTTAAAAAAAAACAGGGGCATGTATTGAAAATTCCATAGACTTAACATTGGAGCTCTAGTATACTTAATTGGCAAAAAGGTTGCACCAATTTGTTTGAAACGTGGTATTTTAAAAGTTTGTGAGGAGAGATTGTGCTGTTATTTTGGGAGATTAGTAGTTTTTGAGATATTTGTAAAAAAAACAAAAAAAAGATGGTGAAGGATGAAAAATAAGGAAATTGGTGTGAATGTTCAGTTGCTTCCTTTTGTAAATAACACAGGGCTAGATTACAAGTGGAGCGCTATATATAGTTTTCATGAAAGCGATATTAGCACTCCTCTTTGTAATACCAGCGCACGCTAATATGCGCTGGTATTGCAAGTTAGCTGCAATGTGATAGGAAGCATTGCGCTCATGAGAGCAAGCTTTTATAGGCAGCAATCAAATATATATGTATATAAGATGTTGCCATCTTTATTTTGTAATAAACTACACTAGACAGTATTTTGGGGGCATTTGGGGCAGATTTATAAAATTAACAAAAGATCTGATCTCTGGTTAATTTTATTAATAAAAGTGCTAATTGTTACCGCTGGTTAATTATCTCGCTCTCGCAAACGGGCAAATTTGGACCTATATATAGTTTTCATGAAAGCGATATTAGCACTCCTCTTTGTAATACCAGCGCACGCTAATATGCGCTGGTATTGCAAGTTAGCTGCAATGTGATAGGAAGCATTGCGCTCATGAGAGCAAGCTTTTATAGGCAGCAATCAAATATATATGTATATAAGATGTTGCCATCTTTATTTTGTAATAAACTACACTAGACAGTATTTTGGGGGCATTTGGGGCAGATTTATAAAATTAACAAAAGATCTGATCTCTGGTTAATTTTATTAATAAAAGTGCTAATTGTTACCGCTGGTTAATTATCTCGCTCTCGCAAACGGGCAAATTTGGACCAGGTCCGCATACCAAATCCTGTGGGGCCAAACTAGGGCTATTAGGATTACAAATGACTCTTCCATTTTTATTTTGGAAATCACTCTGGAGAGTAGGATCAGAGTGGGAAATAAATACGCATGCTGGAAAGACCAGGGAACTGCTAGATCATTGACTACCTCTGCCTGAGCATCCCTGGACCACGCAAGGTACCGGGGAAGTTTGTTTTTCAAACGAGAGTCCATAAGATCTATTTTTGGTGGTCCCAGTGTTTTATAATCAGATAGAACACATCTTGGTGGAGAGACCACTCTCCTGGATGTAGGGACGGACAACTGAGGTATTCTGCCTCCCAGTTGTGTACACCTGGGATGCGAATCGCAGTGATGAGGCGGGAATAGGTTTCTGCCCAAGAGAGGATTCAAAATACTTCTATCTTGGCCAGTGAACTGCGAGTTCCCCCTTGTTGCTTATGCTACTGTTGTAACATTGTCTGTCTGAAAACGAGATACGGCTCCCTTTTCAATAGAGGCCAAGCCTGAAGAGCCTTAAAGAGTGCACGGAGATCCAAAATATTGATTGGTAACCTTGTCTCCTGAGGATTCCATACTCCTTGTGCTGTCAGAGACCCCAAGACAGCTCCCCAACCTGAAAGACTTGCATTAGTGGTGATCACGGACGAGGTAGTACGAGCAAAAGAAGCTCCCTGAATAATAGACTGGTCATTCCACCACCAAGTCAGAGATAGGTGCGTGCTGTTATCTAAGAATTCTTATCTAAGAATATCTCTAGAGATAATCTGAGTATTATCCTTGCACCATTGGCACATCATACAAAGCTGAAGAGGTCTTTTAGATAAATATGATAAAAGGGGCAGATTTTGACAAGCCTGTAATAATTTGGATCACTTTTTGGGGGGCACACACTGTTAGTAAAATATGAAAACCTGAGAAACATCTGGTGTTTGATCCAAGACATGACTGGGAAAAGGGAGGTAGTCAGAATGGGTTTTTTGCTCCAATACATTTTTATGGCAGTTTTCTTTATATAATGCCCATAACATGCAACAGTGCCCAAAATCTTTTCATCTCTGCCATGTCAGTGCTGTGCCATAGCTTACATTTGGCATAGATGGATTCTGGCTAAGCTTCTAAGAATTGTTTGCTCTGACTGAAACAGTAGCAGGTAATGCCAGGTTTTACTATAAAAGGGGGCACATCAGGAACTTCTTAATTTGGAAACACCCACACTAATTCCTCTGATGCAAGCTCTTGGGAGACTACAGAGGCATCAGAGAGGCTGGATAAGTCATCCACATCAATGTCAGAGGCAGTCCGTGTCTCATCAGACGCAGCGGCAATTTCCCTGTCTGACTCTGCAAGTATTCTGTAAGCCTCATCAGCATTATATAAATGTGCCATTCTTACTCTCTCTTCCTAAATGTAAATATCTACAACTTTTTTTTGTTTGTTAAAAGATTTTCTCCCTTTCAATAAACCAGGTTCAAACCTTAAAGTGAATGTAAATTTTTATGATAAAGTGCCCTGTTTTTAAAAATTCGATTTAAAACAGGGGCACTTTAATTCATCAAAATTTACATTTCACTCGTGTTGTGAAAATATTTACCTTTTAATCTTGACAGCCGCTCCAGCTTCCCCCGGTCATCGCAAGCTTTTTCCTACGTCAGAAATGACAGATCGGTCATCCTCCAATCACGGCTTCCCCACCGGGGGGAATCAGTGTTTGAGTCAATGCCGTGATTGGAGGAAGCCGGATTCCTCATTTTAGACCCAGTAAGAGGCTTTACGATGGGCGGAGGAAGCAATGCAGTGGCTGTCAAGATTAAAAGGTAAGTATTTTCACAACACAAGTAAAATGTAATTTTTGATGAATTAAAGTGCCTCTGTTTTTAATCGAATTTTTAAAAACCGGGCACTTTATCATCAAAATTTTCATTCACTTTAACTCTAATCCAAACCCCCTAAACCCCAAACCCTTACAGCAACCCTAAAGACTTTAGGGCTGTTAGAATCAAATAAATAGAAAAAACCTCAGCGCCTAATGGTAACCTCTAAGCCTAGGGAGGGGGACTCCTAGCAAGTGCCCAATGTATAAGACAGATAAGGAAAAGAAAAATCCCAGGCGCCTACCCTAAGGAGGCTAGGTTAGAGTATAATTGGATGGAGAGCCAAATGGTTCTAAAATGTGTTTTTAATACATAAATTGGATGATAAAAAACAAGAATAAATGCGACGATTAAAACAAATTTAAACACATTCAATATAAACACATTCAATATAAAAATATTTCAATATAAAAAAATTTAAACACATTCAATATAAATTTAAACACATTCAATATAAAAACATTCAATATAAAACCTTCATGGATCCATGGTACATTCCATATATCATATATAAAACTTAGGTATCATATACAAAACTATATAGAATAAGTTAATAAAACAAGTAAAGAATCAGGTCCAACTAATGGATAAAATATAGGTAAATCTTAGATATTTATGCGATTTGGGCAGCAAGATGTTTCACATCTAAAATAAAATAATTACAGACAATCCTATTAAGACATTCAAGGTGAAACAGTGTAAAAATTCACGGTGGAACAGTGTAAAAATCAATGTGAAAATCAGAGTAAAACAATAAAGCTTGTAGTGCAAATCGATTAGGAATCCAAAACAATTTCAAATGTGAGGATAAAAAAGTCTCTAGTCCTATGGGGTGTAAGGAATATATTCCAGTGATTGCGGTTCTCTGAGGGTTGGTGATAGAAATGTCAGAACAAGTGCAGATGCAGCAGAATTAAGTGTGGGAATATCACAGAAAAACGATGGTGTTGTAGACAATGTGAAAAAATAAAAAGTGTAGATTTTTGAAAAAAACGTTGGAAAAAATGTATATATAGGTAAGAAAAAAAGTCTTTTGATGGTAGTACTCCCAATGGTCTTCAAACGTATGTGACTTCAATAATAGGTCTTCAAATAAGATGTAAAAATAAAAAATAAAAACTAAAATATAGAATATATATTTTTAGTTTTTATTTTTTATTTTTACATCTTATTTGAAGACCTATTATTGAATTCACATTTCTATCACCAACCCTCAGAGAACCGCAATCACTGGAATATATTCCTCACACCCCATAGGACTAGAGACTTTTTTATCCTCACATTTGAAATTGTTTTGGATTCCTAATCGATTTGCACTACAAGCTTTATTGTTTTACTCTGATTTTCACATTGATTTTTACACTGTTCCACCGGGAATTTTTACACTGTTTCACCTTGAATGTCTTAATAGGATTGTCTGTAATTATTTTATTTTAGATGTGAAACATCTTGCTGCCCAAATCGCATAAATATCTAAGATTTACCTATATTTTATCCATTAGTTGGACCTGATTCTTTACTTGTTTTATTAACTTATTCTATATAGTTTTGTATATGATACCTAAGTTTTATATATGATATATGGAATGTACCATGGATCCATGAAGGTTTTATATTGAATGTTTTTATATTGAATGTGTTTAAATTTATATTGAATGTGTTTACATTTTTTTATATTGAAATTTTTTTATATTGAATGTGTTTATATTGAATGTGTTTAAATTTGTTTTAATCATCGCATTTATTCTTGTTTTTTATCATCCAATTTATGTATTAAAAACACATTTTAGAACCATTTGGCTCTCCATCCAATTATACTCTAACCTAGCCTCCTTAGGGTAGGCGCCTGGGATTTTTCTTTTCCTTATCAGACTTTAGGGCTGTGACAGGCTTCAATCATGCTCAACACTAATTCAAACCCTCAAATTACCCCAAATTAATTATTAAATTAAAAAAGGCCAAAAAATAATTTTAAGAAGTCAGGCCTAATCACAAATGATCACAGTGAAGGTTTGTGATCAATGGGTTAATGTTACTCTAAAACCTCGAACCTTTACCCTAACACTATATAAAGTGTGATTAACTATTTAAAGAAAAAAGATCAGCCCTGATAACCATAGATCACAATGCTGGCTGTGATGATCACAGTGACGTGTCTGTGATCAAAGGGTTAACGTTACCCTAAAACCCCAAAGCTTACCCTTACACTAAATAAAGATCAATTAACTATTTAATTTATAAAGAGCTGACTACAACAGTGCGACTCTTGGCTGGGCCCTCTACCCATTTGATCCCTATAAATGTTTCCTTGTATACCACCTATGTTTATAGCAATGCGGAATCTGTTGGCACTCTACAAAAAAACAATAATAATAATATAAAAATGATTAACTTTATAAAAAAAATCAGTCCTGATCACCACAGATCACTGTAATGATCACAGTGGAAGGGCTATTTTTTGTATTTGTTTTGTGTGTGTGTATGAGACATTTTATCCAAACAATATAGCTCTGCCTCTCTCAACTCTGAAACACTAAGAGATCAAGAGAGGCAAAGCTGCACTTCTAATGTTACTATTTTGGATACAGTAACATTGAGATCGCTGTTATTTGCTATCACATCGATCACATGACTGCTTGGGCTGCGTCTGACCACGGGCACACTGCCCCAGTTGCGAGGTATGTTCTAGTGCTGAGAACCCGGCAATCCCTTCAAATGCGGCACAAAAGGGAAAACGTAGTATTACGTCAATAGGGTCCTGAAGTATTTTCGTGATGTAAGGGTACATCGGAAAATCGCAAGTGGTTAAATAAAAAAAAAAAATCTGATTTAAAATGAAAAGAAATTGATTTAAATTAAAATAATCCAATTTTTTATTTTCTAAAAAAAAAAACATAGATTTTTTTACTACCCAGTTATACAGTGTGTACTGCCTCTTTAGCTCAGTCACTGCTTCTTGCTTTCTCCTTCCTAGTTTGTGTGTTAGTGGTCAATGATAATAAACAAAACCCTGTCTAGTTAAGAGCCAGTTAAAAGTACTCATTGATTGATGAAAGCCCTAGCCTCACAGAGGTTAACTAGCAGAAATAAGGACCCAATAATAATGCAAGTAGTATTTAACAACTCCGCACAACATATTCAGAATGGGTTAATCCCTCAGACTTGGATTGGGCAGTGGGTGGAGTTCCATGCCTGGCCAGAACACAGCAGGACTGCCTATAATGGGGACCCTGGTGCTGTGCTCACACTGGGACAGAGTGGGGCCCCAGACACTATAAGTGAAACTTTCAGTATCCCAGAGGCACTATGACCCATGGGGAAAAAAGGGGAAGGCTGCTGGCGTTGCTCACATTACTTTGCTGCCTGGTGGCCTGCCAGTCCCTCTGGGATATGGAAAAAAACACAATTTGTAAAGGTAAATTACAGTAATTTGATCAGGAGTGGGTGTTACCCCAGAAGGGGTATTCATAGATCATTAAAATCCACTCAGAACAAACTACTGGATATTGTGGGACCCCTAACCCAGAAACTGGAATTCCTCATTGCCACTATGCCACTAGAACCTGTAAATATGTGAATGGGCAAAAAGGGCCATCTGTCTTCTAGGTAATACAAATGTGGCCCTACCTACTGAACAACGTTGAGCAGCTTTATGCAGGCTGGACCCTAAGCTGGCAGAAAGGTCTCTACGCCAAAGGTCTCTGTTTTGGGGAATCCTTTATTATGGAACTAAATAGATATGTTTAAACTTTTGACTCCCTGGACAGAGCACAATCCAATGTGCGTAGAGTACTTTATTCCAGTCATTTTTTTTACCAGGTCTGGAAGGTTCAGGCGCCCCCTCTCCAGCCGTGCCACATACCGAGACTCCTTTTGGCAAACCTTTGCTGATGCCTACAGAAGGTCCGTCCCACAATTCAGACCATTGTTTCTGCTCAGATCTCGGGCATACAGAGCAAGAGGAGTCCAATGACAACCACCCCCCAGGTTTCCAGAACTGAACAAATTGAGTCTTCCTTCATTACAATTTACTTACTCTCAAAGGTTAGCAGGCAGACTTGTCCATTATTTCAGAAATTGGGAAACAAATACAGGGGACACATGGGTCCTTCGAACAGTTACGGGTTTCCAAATGGATTTTGTCCAGTACCCCCTATTCAACCCTCTCCTCCTGTCCCAATTCCCTTTCCCATGACTATGCAAGACCTACTAGATTCAGAGCTGACTCAGCTTTACAGCAAGGGAACCATAGAAAAGGCCCCTCTAGCAGGTTTTATCAGCAACATGTTTTTGTTCACTTCCAGTTATCAACCTTAGGGACCCCAATCTTTTCCTAGTATACAGACATTTCCAAATGGAGCGGATTCATCTCCTCAGCGGCACCCTCCAATTAGTTGACTGGCTAGTTTGCCTGGATTTAAAGGATGCCTACCTTACAGTACCCATGCATCCTTTTCACAGACATTATCTCCAGTTCTGTCAGTTTACATGCCTTCCTTTTTCTGTGATATAAAGGGCATTTTGTTTGTGGTTGATGTTTTTGGGAAACAGGGTATCGCGTGGAGGCGCTATGCCTCTTAAAGGGACAGTCTACACCAGAATTATTATTGTTTAAAAAGATAGATAATCCCTTTATTACCCATTCCCCAGTTTTGCATAACCAACACAGTTATATTAATACACTTCTCACCTCTGCTATTACCTTTATCTAAACCTCTGCAGACTGCCCCCTTATTTCAGTTCTTATGACAGACTTGCATTTTAGCCAATCAGTGCTGTGTATACACACATGTGTGTGTATACATGTGTGTGTGTATAAGTGTGTGCGTGTATATGTGTGTGTGTATAAGTGTGTGTATGTATAAGTGTATGCATGTATATGTATGTATACGTGTGTATATATAAGTGTGTGTATATGTATGTGTGTATGTATAGGTGTGTACGTGTATATGTATGTGTGTATGTATAAGTGTATGCGTGTATATGCATGTATACATGTGTGTATATATGTATACATGTGTATATGTATAAGTATGTGTATATGTATGTGTGTATGTATAAGTGTATGCGTGTATATGCATGTATACATGTGTGTGTATATATAAGTGTGTGTATATGTATGTATAAGTGTGTGTGTACGTGTATATGTATGTGTGTACAAGTATATGTATGTGTGTACATGTATATGTGTATGCATAAGTATATGCATGTATATGTGTGTATATATAAGTGTGTGTATATGTATGTATACATGTGTATATGTATAAGTGTGTGTGTATGTATAAGTGTGTACGTGTATATGTATGTGTGTATGTATAAGTGTATGCGTGTATATGCATGTATACATGTGTGTATATATGTATACATGTGTATATGTATAAGTATGTGTGTATGTATAAGTGTATGCGTGTATATGCATGTATACATGTGTGTGTATATATAAGTGTGTGTATATGTATGTATAAGTGTGTGTGTACGTGTATATGTATGTGTGTACAAGTATATGTATGTGTGTACATGTATATGTGTATGCATAAGTATATGCATGTATATGTGTGTATGTATAAGTGTGTGTATATGTATGTATAAGTGTGTGTATATGTATGTGTGTATGTATAAGTGTGTATACGTGTATGTATACGTGTATGTATACGTGTATGTATGTATAAGTGTGTATACGTGTATGTGTGTATAAGTGTGTATACGTGTGTGTATGTATAAGTGTGTAAGTATGTGTATATACGTATATGTTTAAGTGTGTGTATATGTATGTATGTGTGTGTATATGTATGTGTGTATGTGTAAGTTTGTATACGTGTGTAAGTGTGTGTATGTATAAGTGTGTATACGTGTATGTATAAGTGTGTGTATATGTATGTGTGTATGTATGTGTGTATACGTGTATGTATAAGTGTGTATGCGTGTATGTGTGTTGGTTTTGTTGCAACAAGGTAATCTGCCTCATTGCTCTTTGGGTTCTGGATCTGCCCTTGGGAGGAACAATACATTAAAATGTGTATTTACTTTAGCCCCATTTCCCAGTTTTGCATAACTAGCACGGTTATATTAATACACTTTTTACCTCTGTAATTTCCTTGTATCTAAGCCTCTCCAGACTGCCCACTTATTTCAGTTCTTTTGACAGACTTGCATTTTAGCCAATCAGTGCTGACTCCTAGGTTACGCCATGGACGTGATCACAATGTTATCTATATGGCACACATGAACTAATGCCCTCTAGTTGTGAAAAAAAAATCAAAATATATTCAGATAAGAGGCGGCCTTCAAGGGCTAAGAAATTAGCATATGAGCCCTATCTGAATCATGAAGTTTTTTCTTTGACTAGACTGTCCCTTTAAAGTAACCACATAAGGATGGTTATTGCCATTTTTATGACACAGGAATGCACTCCTCAATTTGCATACAATTTTACAAAGACAGTAGTAGGTGCTCAGAAAGAAGCACACAGTATTTTCCTCTGTTCAAAGGACTGAAATCAGTAAATCCACTCCAGAAAACAAAAAATAGCAACTTAAAGTCTTTTAGAAATTGCAAACCTAACAAATAAGGATCTCTCCCAAAACTTCTAATTAAAATCACTAGAAACTCAGAAAGAGGCATACTAAAATACCTTTCACAACTAACACACACTAAGAATACAAAATTGTAAGACTTTCGATAATCTAAAATAAAGCCAAGTTTATTCTTTAACCTGTTTCAATAATCGTTAAGGTGAAGGTGGATATTACCAATTTGTATGTATGTGAAGTGTCCTACTGTAGAAATAATCAGTGAAAAGGATCTTGCTTAGATGTCACCATTTAAAATATGGATTGCAGATCTGCGTGTGTGCATAAGTATGAGTGTGCACATGTCTGTGTGTATATATGTGTATGTTTGTATGAGTATGTATGAGTGTATGTGTACACGTATGAATGTATGTATGTGTTTAAATATATATTTGTGTGTGTATATAATTGGATGCATGTTTGTATATATATATATGTGTTTATGCGGGTGTGTATTTATAACGTGTGTGTGTATATGTATGTATGTATACATATGTGTATGTATAAGTGTGTGTATATATATATATATATACATGTGTGTGTATACATGTGTGTGTGTATAAGTGTGTGTGTATAAGTGTGTGTATGTATAAGTGTATGCATGTATATGTATGTATACGTGTGTATATATAAGTGTGTGTGTATATGTATGTATACATGTGTATATGTATAAGTGTGTGTATATGTATGTGTGTATGTATAAGTGTGTACGTGTATATGTATGTGTGTATGTATAAGTGTATGCGTGTATATGCATGTATACATGTGTGTATATATGTATACATGTGTATATGTATAAGTATGTGTATATGTATGTGTGTATGTATAAGTGTATGCGTGTATATGCATGTATACATGTGTGTGTATATATAAGTGTGTGTATATGTATGTATAAGTGTGTGTGTACGTGTATATGTATGTGTGTACAAGTATATGTATGTGTGTACATGTATATGTGTATGCATAAGTATATGCATGTATATGTGTGTATATATAAGTGTGTGTATATGTATGTATACATGTGTATATGTATAAGTGTGTGTATATGTATGTGTGTATGTATAAGTGTGTACGTGTATATGTATGTGTGTATGTATAAGTGTATGCGTGTATATGCATGTATACATGTGTGTATATATGTATACATGTGTATATGTATAAGTATGTGTATATGTATGTGTGTATGTATAAGTGTATGCGTGTATATGCATGTATACATGTGTGTGTATATGTATGTATAAGTGTGTGTGTACGTGTATATGTATGTGTGTACAAGTATATGTATGTGTGTACATGTATATGTGTATGCATAAGTATATGCATGTATATGTGTGTATGTATAAGTGTGTGTATATGTATGTATAAGTGTATGTATAAGTGTGTGTATATGTATGTGTGTATGTATAAGTGTGTATACGTGTATGTGTGTATAAGTGTGTATACGTGTGTGTATGTATAAGTGTGTAAGTATGTGTATATACGTATATGTTTAAGTGTGTGTATATGTATGTATGTGTGTGTATATGTATGTGTAAGTTTGTATACGTGTATGTATAAGTGTGTGTATATGTATGTGTGTATGTATGTGTGTATACGTGTATGTATAAGTGTGTATGCGTGTATGTGTGTTGGTTTTGTTGCAACAAGGTAATCTGCCTCATTGCTCTTTGGGTTCTGGATCTGCCCTTGGGAGGAACAATACATTAAAATGTGTATTTACTTTAGCCCCATTTCCCAGTTTTGCATAACTAGCACGGTTATATTAATACACTTTTTACCTCTGTAATTTCCTTGTATCTAAGCCTCTCCAGACTGCCCACTTATTTCAGTTCTTTTGACAGACTTGCATTTTAGCCAATCAGTGCTGACTCCTAGGTTACGCCATGGACGTGATCACAATGTTATCTATATGGCACACATGAACTAATGCCCTCTAGTTGTGAAAACAAATTCAAAATACATTCAGATAAGAGGCGGCCTTCAAGGGCTAAGAAATTAGCATATGAGCCCTATCTGAATCATGAAGTTTTTTCTTTGACTAGACTGTCCCTTTAAAGTAACCACATAAGGATGGTTATTGCCATTTTTATGACACAGGAATGCACTCCTCAATTTGCATACAATATTACAAAGACAGTAGTAGGTGCTCAGAAAGAAGCACACAGTATTTTCCTCTGTTCAAAGGACTGAAATCAGTAAATCCACTCCAGAAAACAAAAAATAGCAACTTAAAGTCTTTTAGAAATTGCAAACCTAACAAATAAGGATCTCTCCCAAAACTTCTAATTAAATCACTAGAAACTCAGAAAGAGGCATACTAAAATACCTTTCACAACTAACACACACTAAGAATACAAAATTGTAAGACTTTCGATAATCTAAAATAAAGCCAAGTTTATTATTTAACCTGTTTCAATAATCGTTAAGGTGAAGGTGGATATTACCAATTTGTATGTATGTGAAGTGTCCTACTGTAGAAATAATCAGTGAAAAGGATCTTGTTTAGATGTCACCATTTAAAATATGGATTGCAGATCTGCGTGTGTGCGTAAGTATGAGTGTGCACATGTCTGTGTGTATATACAGTGGGGAAAAAAAGTATTTAGTCAGCCACCAATTGTGCAAGTTCTCCCACTTAAGAAGATGAGAGAGGCCTGTAATTTTCATCATAGGTATACCTCAACTATGAGAGACAAAATGTGGAAACAAATCCAGACAATCACATTGTCTGAATTGGAAAGAATTTATTTGCAAATTATGGTGGAAAATAAGTATTTGGTCACCTACAAACAAGCAAGATTTCTGGCTCTCACATACCTGTATCTTCTTCTTTAAGAGGCTCCTCTGTCCTCCACTCATTACCTGTATTAATGGCACCTATTTGAACTTGTTATCAGTATGTATGTATGTATACATGTGTGTGTGTATAAGTGTATGCATGTATATGTATGTATGTATACGTGTGTATATATAAGTGTGTGTATATATATGTATACATGTGTATATGTATAAGTATGTGTATATGTATGTGTGTATGTATAAGTGTGTACGTGTATGTGTGTATGTATAAGTGTATGCGTGTATATGCATGTATACATGTGTGTATATATAAGTGTGTGTATATGTATGTATGTGTGTGTGTGTGTACCTGTATATGTATGTGTGTACAAGTATATGTATGTGTGTACATGTATATGTGTATGCATAAGTATATGCATGTATATGTGTGTATGTATAAGTGTGTGTATATGTATGTATAAGTGTATGTATAAGTGTGTGTATATGTATGTGTGTATGTATAAGTGTGTATACGTGTATGTATACTTGTATGTATGTATAAGTGTGTATACGTGTATGTGTGTATACGTGTGTGTATGTATAAGTGTGTAAGTATGTGTATATACGTGTATGTTTAAGTGTGTGTATATGTATGTGTGTGTATATGTATGTGTGTATGTGTAAGTTTGTATACGTGTGTAAGTGTGTGTATGTATGTGTGTATACGTGTATGTATAAGTGTGTGTATATGTATGTGTGTATACGTGTATGTATAAGTGTGTATGCGTGTATGTGTGTTGGTTTTGTTGCAACAAGGTAATCTGCCTCATTGCTCTTTGGGTTCTGGATCTGCCCCTGGGAGGAACACTACATTAAAATGTGTATTTACTTTAGCCCCACAAAAATGTTGGTGTATAGTGTACCTTTTAGAATAGCAGTTTAAATTCTGTATTATTACACACTAAAGTGCTGTCCCCTGTTAAGTGCTGCCTGGATTCTTTGGACCCACTTGTTCCCTTGTTTACCAGGCCCTGGCTGTACTCTGTGGGTACCGCTGCCCCCTGAGAGATCAGGAGGGGAGATGGGCAGCTGTCAGCCAGAAATGTTGCCCCCACCAGAAGAGACCAAGGGGGACCTCTGTCTGTTTGTGTTGTCCATGCCAGAGATTAAAGAGCCCATCTACTTCAGAATGTTTGTTTAAAAAGATAATCCCTTATATTAACTATTTCCCAGTTTTGCATAACTAGCACGGTTATATTAATACACTTTTTACCTCTGTAATTACCTTGTATCTAAGCCTCTCCAGACTGCCCACTTATTTCAGTTCTTTTGACAGACTTGCATTGTAGCCAATCAGTGCCCTCTCATAAGTAACTATACGGGCGTGAGCACAATGTTATCTATATATCACACATAAACCATGTGCTAGAGGGCGTTCTCTAGCTGTGAAAAAATGTCAAATGAATTCAGATAAGAGGCGGCCTTCAAGGGCTTCGAAAATTAGCATAGGAGCCTACCTAGGATTAGCTTTCAAATAAGAACACCAAGAGAACAAATCAAATTTGATAAAAGTAAATTGGAAAGTTGTTTAAAATGACATGTCCTATCATAATCATAAAAGTTTAATTTTGACTAGACTATCTCTTTAAGCAAGCTCACTGAAGCAAATGTTCTTAAACCTTTTGCTAGAAAGAAACCTGTAAGGTTTTTGACAGCCAGCTCTTGTTATAGAGCAGTATACATCATTACAAAAAGAAAAAGTAATCAAATTTCACTGTTTTCAGGGAGTCCTGGATTATACAATTTCGTGGTAATATTTTTTTTTTTTTTGCAGAGAATGTTACTGTAAATTATATCAGACTCAGTTCTTCACAAATACTTACATAAGGTTATGCAGCAGTGACCCCTACAGGTAACATCCACGCTGAGCGTCTTGCAGTAGCATTTGTTTTTTTTGTGTCTCTAGGAGAGATCATTTGTAACAGACCAGAGATCGCAGTCAAGTTTTTTTTTTAAGAATATGAAATGCTAAAAGTTAGTTCATTTAATCTAATAATAACATTTGCACTAACAGGTTAATTTCCTTATGTTCACTAATTCACTAACACCTAGATTACGAGGTTTGCGTTCATGTTTTAATGCTGAAAATATGGCCATTTCAGCATTAAACCAGCAACGCAGCCATTACGAGTCATGTCGGTATAGCTATACCACAAGCATTTTAGCCTGTAACGCAACGTCAGTCCTGCACTCAAAAAAATGACGTTTTTGCATGGGATTCCCATAGCGCTGACATTACAAGTTTTGCGGTGAGGCTAAAAAGCTTGCGTTAGACCCTATATCGACACGATCCGTTCGGTAATCTGAGACCAGTAGTTATGGGTTTTACGCAAAAAAATGTTACACAAAACTCATAACTAAACTGTTACAAAGTACACTAACACCCATAAACTACCTATTAACCCCTAAACCGAGGCCCTACCGCATCACAAACACTATAATAAACGTATTAATCCCTAATCTCCTGCTCCCGACATCGCTACCATTAATAAAATGTATTAATCCCTATTCTGCCGCTCCCCGACATCGTCACCACTATAATAAAGTTATTAACCCCTATTCCCCCGCATCCCAACATCGCCCACACTATAATAAAGATATTAACCCCTATTTCACCGCTCTCGACATCGCCGCCACTAAATAAAGTTATTAACCCCTAAACCTCTGGCCTCCCACATCACTACTACTAAATAAACCTATTAACCCCTAAACCGACAGCCCCCATTTTGCAAAAAAACAAAATTAAACTTTTAACCCCTAAACCTCACAACCCCCTAACTTTAAATTAAAATTATAAGATCCCTATCTTAAAATAAATAAAAACTTACCTGTAAAATTAAAAAAACCTAAGTTTAAACTATAAATTAAACTAATATTACTAGTATACTAAAATTAAAATAACTATCAATTAAATAAATTAAATTACTCATTAAAAAACCCTAACACTACTAAAAAAAAAAAAATCTACAGTTACAAAAAATTAAAAATACTAAATTACAAATAATAAATAATACTAAATTACTAAAAATAAAAAAAATACTAAATTACGAAAAATAACAAACAAAATTATCCAAATTAAAAACAATTACACCTTATCTAATAGCCCCATCAAAATAAAAAAGCCCCCCCAAAATAAAAAAAAAACCCTAGCCTACAATAAACTATCAATAGCCCTTAAAAGAGTCTTTTGTAGGGCATTGACCTAAAGAAATCAGCTCTTTTCCCTGAAAAAATACAAAGACCCCCCAACAGTAAAACCCACCACCCAACCAACCTCCCAAAATAAAAACCTAACTCTAAAAAAAACTTAAGCTACCTATTGCCCTGAAAAGGGCATTTGTATGGGCATTGCCCTTAAAAGGGCATTCAGCTCTTTTTCTTGCCCTTAAAAGGGCATTCAGCTCTTTTAAGAAAAGCCCAAACCCTAATCTAAAAAAAAAAAAAACACCCAAAAAAGTTTAAAAAAAAACTAACACTAACCCCCGACGATCCACTTACAGTTTTGAAGTCCGGACATCCATCCTCATCCAGGCGGCGAGAAGTCTTCTTCCATCCATGCTGTGTCTTTTATCTTCATCCAGGTGGCATCTTCTATCTTCATCCCAGGGGCGCGGAGTGGCTCCCATCCTGAAGACATCTGGCGAGGAGCATCCTCTTCATATGGTCGCTGCCGTATACTGAATCTTCAATGCAAGGGAGCCTTTTCAAAATGGCATCCCTTACATTCCTATTGGCCGATTTGATTTTGGAAATTAAAATCAGCCAATAGGAACTACTGAAATTCTATTGGCTGTTCAAATCAGCCAATAGGATGAGAGCTACTGAAATTCTATTGGCTGATTTGAATAGCTAATAGAATTTCAGTAGCTCTCATCCTATGGGCTGATTTGAACAGCAAATAGGATTTCAGTAGCTCTCATCCTATTGGCTGATTTGAATTTGGAAGATTGGATTGGAAAAGGATTGGAAGATTGGAATATAAAACTACTTTGATTTTTATTAGTTTTCAAGCCACAAGAGAGCGCCTCCTAGTGACTGTGTATACATACATACATACACAGTCACTAGGAGGCGCTCTCTTGTGGCTTGAACACTAATACAAATCAAAGTAATTTTATATTCCAATCTTCCATATATGTGTGTGGCTGCATAAGAAAACATACACATAAGTAGTTTAACCCACACCTGTCCTGTAACAATTGTAAATAGCCCCTTTCTTATCTCCTGCCAGCAGAATGATCAGACTAAGGTCCATTGACTGCAGAGCTTGCACCTGATCCTCTCCATGGACCTCAACCCCTTATTGCAAAAGCTTCAAACCCTGCCCCGAGGAGCCGGCTACATTGTCCCAGTAGGAGGCGAAAAATAAATTATAATCTCCTTCAAATGCAGAGAGATCAATGAAGGAAGTTAACAACAGGCAACACTTCTAGAAACTGCAACCCCTTAATGCAGCCCCTTATATCCATAAAGGCCAAATCTACTGTGTACAGGTTGGCTATGTGATGGCAAATGGTATGCTGCATGACTTTCTTGGAATCCACTGCAGCAACAAGATCTGCCATATCAAGTGATGGGGCATTACTCTTAGCAGCCACCCATCAACAAGACACTATTAGGTTGTCTAACCTGCTGCATATTTTTCCCTCAAAATCATCCATAAGAAAGAGCATAAGCAAGAGCAAGATAGAGCTCCTCCATATTAACAGATGCTAGCAAGAAAAATATCAATAGAGAGCCGTAAATAAAGCTGTTGTTATAATCGAGTCTCACTGCTCGGTAACCCAGTCTCCTGGGGATGGGATATGTGGCAGCCCAAGCTCTGGAAACCGTTGATTAAATCTATTATGCAACAGTAGATTGGATAATAGAGGCCTCTCTCACGTTCACACAGTTACACTGAAGATCATAAGTTAGGTGTGCAGACTTGTTGGTAAATAACTTCACCAGAGTATGCTAAGATGATAAGTGTCCAAGCTTTTTTTTTTCTTTTGTTCAAAAAGATGTAGTAAATAACCCCCCAAACAAAGTCATATGGAATTGGTGCTCCTTCAAGCTGCTTCCTTCTATTGTTATGTAAAAAATGCACTGATATTGGGGGGCGTAGCGTAGCCGTGCAGGACCATGGCTGCACCGTGAAAGATCTCCGTGGCTTGTCCTTTGTTCTCAGCCCTAATCAGGTGCATTGTTGGGGGGTTACTGTTACCGTCTGAATGGTAAACTCCTTTACATGACAGGTGGAAACTTTTGAGCCGCATTTTACATCTCAGCCGCAACTATATCAGCCGTTACGGACCGAGCATTGAGCCTAACTGCTCTACACTATTTCAGTGTTTGAGCCGCACTTGATCGGATAAGGGCCATCCACAAAAGCTCACTTCAGCACAGCATCTTGCAATCAGAAGAAATTGCGTCCACGCTTGCCTGTCGATCCAGAGGCCCATAGCGTTCAGCTGCATTGTTGACCCACGTGGCACGGCAGCGAGTGAGGTAACGGCAAGTCTGCCAGAAAGACTGTGGAGCCACCGTGAGTAACAACTCTCAGACTAGAGCCATAAAAATAACAGCTCCCAACGCCATTACTCCTTTACTATAACTTAGAAGGTGTTGTAACACTTGTCAGACATCCCAACCTGCAAAAACTAATTTCAGGGAGGTGGCTTCATTCGCTACTGCGCTGCCCCCCCCCCCTCCCAGTTATATATTGGACACCTTGAAACCCTAAATAAGATAGAGACTTATCATTAAAGTTATATTATCATTAAAGGCACATTAAAAAAAGTAGCTTTATTACACAACCACGTTACAACAAACCTATTTTCCAGTGACCATATACTTGTTGAATGCTTAAATGTTTTAGAATACAAAGTTTAATTACGTGCAGTAAATAAGGTAGTATTTGTGTTTTTATTTTATTAGAATAAGTGGGGGCTTTTTGGTTACTGATGCATGCTTTGAGGATTCTATATCGTCCCAGCAACTAAAGGCATTCCTTAAAGGGACACTGAACCCAATTTTTTTTCTATCATGATTCAGATAGAGCATGCAATTTTATGCAACTTTCTAATTTACTCCTATTATCAAATTCTTTTAATTCTCTTGGTATCTTTATTTGAAATGCAAGAATGTAAGTTTAGATGCCGGCCCATTTTTGGTGAACACACTGTGTTGTTCTTGCTGATTGGTGGGTAAATTCACCTACCAATAACCATGGTTCTGAACCAAAAAATAGCTTAGATGCCTTCTTTTTCAAATAAAGAAAGCAAGAGAACAAAGAAAAATTGATAATAGGAATAAATTAGAAAGTTGTTTAAAATTGCATGCTCTATCTGAATCACTAAATATTTTTTTTTGGGTTCAGTGTCCCTTTAAAGAAACACTTTTCCGGATTTGGGCCACATTGGATCATGATACTTGGAGTTTCAGGGAGATTGCATTCCATTTGCTGGCATCAGGGAGCCGCTATTACAATCAGGGAGACTCCCTAAACTTCAGGGAGAGTTGGGATGTCTGACTTGTAGAACACTGCCGCAAAAGTGAGAGAAAACCCATAACCCTCATATACAGCAGACCAACGCCATTTAATAGGGTATATCGGTGCTTTTCAACTCAGCCACATTTTAAAAATTAATAACTAAGGATACCCTCCTGGCTAGAAACTTGAAGTTAACTGAAGGTGTATCCTTGTGTTAGCTAATATATAGCTTTCACGCAAATATACCTTGATAGTCTGCACCAATATATCATTATACCCCCAGCCACTCTGTGTGCCTTACCACTGAGGCATAAAGGATATAACAAATGGCATCTAAACAATGCAATAAACCTGATAAAAGGACACAACATGCAACAACTGCTACTGTTAATTCCTATTTTCAAAAGCAAGATTTGGACTTGACAGGCCCCCCTCTGGAGTCAATATCCACGGATAAAATGGCTACACAAGTACATACCTCACCTTCTACTTCACATCCAGATCAATTATCTCAGATCCAAGCAACTCCCTCAAATTTACCGTCAAAATCAGACATAACTGATCTAAAATCCTTCTTCAAGTCAGAAATGCCATCTTTGAGAAGGGACCTTAATGAGATGGGATCCAGAATGGAGTACTTGGAAGAGGGACAGGATAAATTAAATAACATGACGACTTGCACAACACAACAAATAACACACCATAAAGCTGTTATACAATCTCTCCAACTTAAAGTATAAGACTTAGACAATAGAAGTAGGAGAAGCAATTTACGCATTAGGGGAGTTCCTGAGGAAGTAACTCAGGATTCCCTGTCTTCCTACCTACTACAACTGTTCGAACATATAGCTCCTTCATTGAGCCTTACAGTATCCTCCATGGAAAGGGCACATAGGGCCTTAAGACCTCTGCCGAAACCGTCAAGCCCTCCAAGAGATATTATAATAAAATTGGCTCATTATCTGGAGAAAGAAGAAATATGGCAACAAGTAAGACTCCAGAGGGAAATCCATTTCCAATCACATACTATACAAATATTTCAAGACTTAAGCCCAACAACCATTGAAAAAAGACGAGCAATCACTTTATCACACAGATGCTACAAGAACAGAGAATAAAATATTGCTGGGGCTTTCCCTTTAGCCTTATAGTCTAAAAAGAAGGCAAGACCCATATATATAGAGAGCCCGAAGATGAAGAAGAAGCTACTATATTTTTAAGATATACTTTGGATTTAGTAATTTGTGAAGCAGGGAATGAAGAAATGTGAGTGGAGCAGTCTAAGTCTGGGTTTAAGACCATATTTAAATCTCCACACATAATAAGAACCCCTTTTTGATGTTCTAAAAGATAATCAGAGATTTTTTTGAAGAAAAGATGTTGCTTAGTGTTTGGAGAGTATATTGATACTAGGGTTACAGGTCTGCTGTATAACAGCCCTATCAAAATAATAAATCTGCCTTCTTTATCTCTGACAACTTGTATTTCTTTAAAGGGAATGTTCTTTTTTATTAAAATACCAACCCCATGTTTTCTATTTTTATTGTGTGACGCATAATAACAGGGTCCAAATGCTTGATAATGCTAAAGGGAAAGCTAAATGCTAAAGGGAAAGCCAGGCTACAAGAACAGAGAATAAAATATCACTGGGGCTTTCCCTTTACCCTTATAGTCCAAAAGAAGGCAAGACCCATATATATATATATATATATAGAGAGAGAGAGAGAGTCCAAAGATTTAGAATTCTTTTCCAAAGGCCTCAATATCTCTTTCCAGCAACCAACACCATCTTCTACTCAGGAGACTCCTCTTGCAAAGTCCAACGGCGCCAGGCCTAGAGGATCCCAATTGTTAGTTATTTTAAAGAATAAGAAACTGGATATTTCCATTCCCTGAAAGCTAACGATATACAACTCTTTCCAAGAAGCGGCTACTCATAACCGAACAATCTATAATGGACTGCATATTACAACACCTATAGACTGATAAGTATTGTGATTAATATTACTGTTATAACTAATTTCTCTTCTATAGGCCATAGTTCCTGGAGTTGTTTATTTTGTTGGGTTTTTTTGTGTGTGTTTTTTGTCCTCACTTGGGCTGGAATGAATAGCTGGAGCTGACTTGTTATATCATTTATTATTATTACCCGACTTAAACCAACACACAAATTGATAACCCTCCCAAAGTATGGCATAGTTAACAATAGGGCTGGGGACAACAGAAAGGACATGCTACCCTGCCTTTGACATAAAGTCACTGTTTGTTCATTATATGTGTTATATGTTTTGTTTAATTCAATTGTTATATGATTTTGGTTTTGACTCCTTTCGCATTCCTACATTTACATTTGCCACTTATAACCTACAACCCAACTTTAGCTTGATGATCCTAATAATAATAATAATATCACACCTAGATAATGGCTAAAACCAGAAATCGCAATCATGTTGACAATGACCTACGTCTCTTTTCAATTAATGCGAAAGTTTTAAATATTCCCTCAAAAAGATCAATTGCGTTGAAAGATTTTCAAAGAAATAAAGCAGATCTGGTGTTTCTTCAGGAAACGCACTTTAAAAAAAGCAAAGAACCCGTTACATTTACTCAAGCGTTTGGCCCCTGTTATTATGCGTCACACAATAAAAATAAAAAACATGGGGTTGGTATTTTAATAAAAAAGATCATTCCCTTTAAAGAAATACAAGTTGTCAGAGAAGAAGGCGGCAGATTTATTATTTTGATAGGGCTGTTATACGGCAGACCTGTAACCCTAGTATCAATATACTCTCCAAACACTAAGCAACATATTTTCATCAAAAAAATCTCTAATTATCTTTTAGAACATCAAAAAGGGGTTATTATTATGTGTGGAGATTTAAATATGGCCTTAAACACCAGACTTAGACTGCTCCACACACATTTCATCAATCCCTACTTCACAAATCACTAAATCCAAAGTATATCTTAAAAATATAGTAGCCCAAGATGTATGGAGATCCTTTCACCCCAACGTTATAGATTTCACGTTCTATTCATGCCCACATAGAACATATTCAAGGATCAATTACATATTTTCTGATGTAAATGGCCTCTCTTTATTTAAATCTGCAAAACTTTTACCAATAACATGGTCTGATCATGTATCCATTACCAGCTCTCTATCCTGGCCGTACAAACCAATTAAAGATTTTATATGGAAATTAGATGACCTCCTCCTAACTGACCCTCTAATAATAGCGAAAATAACAACCGCAATTGATGAATATTTTCAATTCAATGCCCAAATAGAGATTTCACCACAAATTATATGGGAAGCTCATAAAAGTGTTATTAGGGGTGAATTAATAGCTATAAAAGCACAGAACACTAAGAGGAAAAGGGAATTTATCACGTCTCTATTACTATATATAGCACAACTTGAATCCTTACACAAAAAATCCCTATCAGACTTGGTACTAACAGACTAAACTTGGAAAGGCAAAAATTAGTGACACATCTTACTAAAGAACACAAAAGAAAACTCCTATATACGCAACAAAGACAATACGAAGGTTGCAATAAATCAGGACGATCATTAGCAAGGTATCTCAGGCAAAAATCACATAAAAAATATGTCTTACAAATTACAGATGATCAAGGACAGCTTCATTGCTCAACCAAAAATATAGCACAGACTTTTCAAACGTATTTTCAAAAGCTGTACAATATCACATCTACATCTGAATCTCTTCCTGAAACTCATATTAATAAATTACACCTTATGGACACCTTTCTAAGTAAACTAAACCTTCCACAAATCACAGAATTACAGAAAGCACAATTAGAAGACCCTATTATATTAGAAGAAGTGCATCTAGTTATAAAAGATTTACCCAATGGGAAAGCACCCGGATCTGATGGTTTTGGCCATATTACACCACTTTCCATGACACCCTGGCCCCTCACTTACTAAACTACTTTCAGTACATTGATGAGTCTAAAGCATTCTCTGCTAGATCCCTTGAAGCCTACATTATTTTGTTACCAAAACCTAACAGATCACTGAAGGCTCCCTCTAACTATCGCCCCATTTCCCTATTAAATACCGATGTAAAATTATACGCAAAAATAATAACTCATTGACAATCAAATTTTGCCCGATATTAATTATCAAGACCAAGTTGGATTCATCCCAAAAAGAGAGGCAAAAGACAACACGAATAGGGCCTTAAGCTTAATTCATTACGTCCAGACTAAGAAATTACAAACAGTATTCTTGTCAACAGATTCTGAAAAGGCTTTTGACCGTGTTGATTGGGACTTTCTCCGACTTACCTTGTCCCATATGGGTTTTGGTTCTCAAATAATCACTAGAATGTTTTCTTTATATTCCCAACCCAGTGCCCAAATATTGGTTAATGGAATGCTTTCTCACCCCTTTACAATTCATAACGGAACTCGACAAGGCTGCCCACTATCTCCCTTATTATTCGCCTGTGTCATCAAGACTTTGGCTATGAAAATAAGACAAAATCCCAAGATAACAGGAATTAATATAGGTTCCCAAAATTACGTTATATCCTTATTCGCCGATGACATGCTCTTTTCCCTCACAAACCCTGAGATTTCAATTCCCCAGTTATTGTCAGAGTTTAACACCTTCCGGTCCTTATCAAATTTTTCCATCAAAATCAGAAATTTTAAATGTAAACTTAGATCAGTACACTTTAGCAAACACCAAGAATGTAACGCTGTTCACATGGTGCTCTCATTCACTGCACTACCTGGGAATTCATATGTTGTTTATATATATATAAACAACATGAAATACAATCCTGACTTGAACATCGGGGTAGACTACCCTAGTTCACAGTGACCATGGGATTATCCTGCCCAAACTTCCGGTCACTGCTCTAACTAGTGCTAATCCCGATATCGGGCTGGAAGAAGTTTCACCACCCTTCCACTTGATGTAATTTTACATGAACTGTCCTCTGATACAGAAGAAGGTACTGAGAGTCTGCTGGAAGCAAAGATGTATCCCCACTGTGATCTTGCTGAGGGGAAGGCACCCCTCTTAAAACATGGGATCCCACCGGCAGTGGTACTGAGGCATCCAGTCCCAAACTCTCAGGTACCGCCTGAAGATTTTTCCAATTTCGACGTGCGACTGTCCCTCCATCAGTAAGGACTACATAAGACCTTGGTTCAGGAGAGCGTCCAATTACCGTAGCAGGCGTCTTCCATTTCTTTTCATCATCCAGTTTAACTCTGGCACTTTGCCCCACATTCAGCGCCTGCAAGGGCCTAACAGAGTGTCTCCTCTCGTAGAAGAATCGATAGCCCCTCTTTATCCCTCCTAAGGACCTCGTCCCGAGGAACAGAGCTAGTTGGCTGGAAGACACCCACAGAGGGTAAAGTGGTTCGAATCTTGCGTCTTAGCATCAGCTGTGCCGGGCTAAACCCCGTGGCTTGAATGGGAGTTGCCCTATAGGAAAAGAAGGCTAGGTACGGCTCAGATTGCTTCAAAATTAACTTTGTTGTTTGAACTGCCCTTTCAGCCATTCCATTGGCCTGTGGGTAATGTGGACTCGATGTAGAATGGACAAAATCATATTCACTGCTGAAAGAACTGAACTCCGTTGAAGCAAACTGCATTCTGTTATCACTCACTAACTCCATTGGTATGCCCCACCGGGCGAACAAGCTCTTGAGACGAGTGATAATGGCTTGACTTGTGATCTCATTCAAGGGTGCAATCTCCAAATACCTGGAATAGTAGTCAATCATGACTAAGTACTTTTTCCCGTGCAGTTCGCACAAATCAGCAGCTATTTTCTGCCACGGGCCTGCAGGCAGTGGAGTAGAAATCAAGGGCTCCCTTCTCTGAGTAGGCCGGCGTTCCCGGCAAAAGGCACATTTTGACACATGGCTTGCGATGTTGGAACTTATCCCAGGCCACCATACTGCTGTAGCTACCCTTTCTCTGCACTTTGTAATGCCCAAGTGGCCATCATGAATCCTGTTTAACATCTCCTGCCGCATGCTAACAGGAATCACAATGCGGTCCTGGAAAAGCACCAACCCATTCAGTTCTGTGAGCTGCGACCTTTCTTACTGGTAAGAACGTAAAGACATCCAGGCTGCCCAGCTCTCAGGCCAACCTTCTTTTATGTACTTAACTTCTTGAAGGTCAGTATCTAAATATGTCTTCTTTCTTATTTGCTCTAGCTTCCCTGACGAAATGGATTTGAATGCCAGAACTGAATCTACATACACTTTCACATCTGATTCCGTTGAAGATTCTTCAGCAGCAGCCAGCGGGAGCCTGGAAAGTGTATCTGCCACTACCAATTGTTTGCCCGGCACATGCACTGCCTGAACGTTGAACCTGAGCAGCCTCATCAGAAGTCTTAGAGGGACTAGTGGCTTATGGTCAGTCTCCAGACTAAATTTCTCTAAACCCACTAGGTAATGCTGGAAGCGCTCACAGGCCCAAACTGCAGCCAGGCACTCTTTCTCAATTTGGTCATACTTCGACTCAGCAGCCGTCAGTTTACGGGAACAGTAGGGTATGGGCTGTAGTTTGTTCTCATTCAACTGCAGGAGGGCGGCCCCTAACCCATAACTGCTCGCATCAGCACTAACCACAGTCTTTTTGGAAGGGTCATAGAACCCCAACACTTGGGCAGACCCCAGCAGGGACTTGACCTGCACGAAGGATTCTTCCTGTGAAGGTCCCCAGACCCAGGCAACATCTTTCTTTAGCAACTCTGTGATAGGGTGTAGTTTGTGGATACATTTGGAAGGAACCTGCCCACATAATTTACAAGGCCCAATATTTGTCTCAGCTCATGTAGTCAAGTCAAGTCAAGAATACTTTATTAGCATGACATTACTACATGTGTTGCCAAAGTAATATGTTACAATAAAACAGATTAATAACGATTTATAAAGTAGGAGTATAGTGGGTAAATATGGTAACAGTTCATTTAATCTGATTGGGGGTTCTGGTCATGTGACAGCCTGCTACAAATTTGTTTTTTTCTCCTAAGAGTACACATAGTCTTTCTTGTTCAGACATCTATGGGAAGTCTATTATTTCTTTCATTATTTTGGGGAAGTATTTATCCCTTAAGGGTTTGTATCTTGTACAGTACAAGAGGAAGTGTGCTTCAGTCTCTATGTCTCCACTGTCACACTGTGCACATTGTCTGGCTGCCCTGGGTCTCCATTTTGTCTGATATCTGCCAGTCTCTATTTCCAGCTGGTGGTCAGAGATTCTATATTTGGTGAGTATCTGTCTGTGTTTTGGGTTGGTGACACTTGTGAGATACTCAGCTAGTTTGTACTCTCTTTGTAGAGACCTGTAACAATCCAGCTTGTTCTGTTGCCCTATCTGTTCCTCTCAGTGACTAGAATACCTCTCCTTCAGAGCTGTTTGTAAGGTGTTTGGTGACACTCTCTCATGGGCTGTGCTTTTGCTGATGTGGTTTTGCAGTTCTGATGTATATTCTCTAAATGCTTTTGATGCTGGGTCACAGAGTGCTTGGTGGTAAAGTGTACTTGTCTCACTATTTGTGAGGCGACACCAGAATTTGTACACCCTTTTTTGCATTGGTAGCAGCAATGGGAATCTTCCCAGCTCTGCTCTGCACCCATTGTTTGGGGGCGCTTCTGTGTACCCGCAGTACATATTTACAGAATTGGAGATGTGCAATTTCTGTGAGAGTTTTGTCCCATTCTCGGTAGTTCTGGGTCAGTGTTGGGCCCCAGACCTCACAGCAATACAGCAGGATTGTTACAATGGTGCTTTCAAATACCTTAACTAACAGTTCTATAGAAGGGTTTAGTCTGGCTAGCGGCTTCTTGATTGCATGGAAGGCTCTAAGGGCTTTTTCTTGCAGTGTTTTGATGGCCAGTTTAAAGCTTCCTGATGCACTCAGTGTAAACCCAAGATAGGCATAATTTAATGAGTGCTCTACCTCTTTAGAGAACAATAGGAATTTGATTTTTTGCTGGCGATTTTTGGGCTTTTCCTGGAAAATCATGATTTTCGTTTTTTCCATATTCACTTCCATTGCCCATGACTTACAGTATGTCTGCAGTAGGCCTAGTTTTTCTTGCAAACCCACTGCTGTGGAAGATAGGATGAGCAGGTCATCTGCATATAAGAGACAATGGATTTCCTTCCCATTCAGGGATATACCTGGTGCTGTGCATTTCTCCAGTACTGTGGGCAGATCATTAATGTACAGGTTGAATAATGTGGGGCTGAGGCTGCATCCTTGTCTGACACCTCTGTTTTTTTTCAAAGTTCTTTGTTTTTAGTTTGTTTATTTTTACTTTACATTTGAGGGATGAATACATGGTCTTTATTATGTCATATGTCTTCCCACCAATCCCACTTTGCAGCAGTTTTATGTATAGGCCAGGGTGCCAGATTGAGTCAAATGCTTTTTTATTGACTTTTTTTATATATATATTCAACTTTTTATTGAGGTTAAAACAAATACAGTAAAACATTAATAGGATACAATTAGGTAAGTCTATTCATGTTACTCAGTATGCAGCACACAGGGAGATAAATATCCTATATTTGCCAGTCAGCTAGACCTAACCAGCCGACCAACTTCCATATTACAACCTCATTTTCTGTATAACTGTAGAAACAATGCTAAGCATAAAATGTTCAACAGCACAATATTCATTCTTTATAAACACTTGATAACACAATATGGCAGTAGTAAGAGAGAAAAAGGGGTTAAAGAGAGAAAGAAGGGGCAGAGATTAGAGAATAAGGGAAGGGTGGTGGGGAAGGGGGGCTATGGGGGGGGGATGGGTCAGCAGTAGCAGCAGGTCCAACTACACTTTTAGACTGCAGCCCGCATATTTTGCAGAAGTGTGTCCCATATGGACCAAATGTGAACATGTAAGTCTATGAGCCCTCTATTTAAGTATACCGCTTCCTCCATTGCTCTTAATGGGGAGAGTATCTCTAGGACTTTCCCTATGTTGGGCGCATTGGGTTGTTTCCAATGTCTTGCAATAGCAAGCTTGGTGGACATCAACAAATATATAAACAAATGATTTTGTGGCTTAGGGAGTTTGGGAATATTTAGGTGGAGCAAGTAGGTCTCCGGGCCCTTATCTGTTGGGAGAGTGAGGAGTTTGCATAGGGTAAAGACTTTCTCCCCTTTGGTTACACCCTCTCCAGCACCTATCAGAGGCAACAGTCGAAAATCTACGCAGTCGGCTAGGTACCCAGTGCCACCTTGGCAATAGTTTGTAAGAGTTCAAAAAGAGTTACACTATGTGTTGCCTGTCTAGTGTGTGTAAAGGCTCTCATCCATTCTTGGCTGTCGAAACCTTGGCCTAGATCCCTCTCCCAGGCTTAAATATTGTGTGTCTTCTGGAGTGTAGGAAGATCTTGAAGGCATTGGTAGTGAACCGTCAGTGGGTGATATCCCTGTAGGCCCATTAGATACCTAGATTCCCATAATGTGAGCTCCCATGGTGGAAATTTAAAACAATTCCAACTATGTAACAATGACCTGAAACGTGTGACCTAAAAGTGGAGTTTACGCGGAATTGAGTAGTGTATTGTAAGAGTGGGCCTTGTCCCCCAAGCTCCATCTAAGAACATATCTCTGACCGTCTCTATGGGAACAGAAGACCAGACCCTGGTATTTGAGTCTGGGAGCCCCCTAAGGAGACACTGGATGCCATGAATGGGGGATGGATGCAGGGCTACTCGGGGGAGTGGCGCAGTTTGTGCCAGAGGTCAAGGCAATGTCTTATAATAGGATTAGGAGTAAGAGAGAGTGGTTTGCAGTGCTGCGGGACCCAGACCAAGTCTCAGAGTAGGACATCGTGTGGTAAAGAGGCCTGCTCTATTTCATACCATCTAGGGTGTTCCTCGTTAGGACCCCAGCTCGATATGTGGGTTAACATGGCAGCCTCATAATACATTCTAAGGTTGGGAAGGCTGAGACCTACTTTATCTATCAGGGCCTGTAGAATCTTCCTAGCTACTCTAGGGTGGGTGTCAGCCCAAACATATCTATTAAGGAGAGATTGGAAACTGTCTAGATAGGTATTGGGGAGGCGGAGGGGAAGACATCTAAATAAATACGTGAGTTTTGGGAGGATCATCATTTTGAAGGCAGAAATTCTGCCCATTCAAGAAATCTCCCTATATCTAGGTAGTTGAAGCATCTGTCTGAGATCCTTGGAAAAGTGGTCATAATTTGTTGAGATCACATTCTTAAAGTCGTGGGACAAGAAAACACCAAGGTGGCGTAAACCCTTTAAATTCCACTTAAACTTGTGGGCCTCCTGGAGGTCTTGTAGTTGGGCAGCAGGGATGTGGATTGGATAAGCTTCCGTTTTAGACACGTTTAACTTGTAAAACGACATTTTGCCGAAGAGGTCAAATAAGCTTAATAGGTGTTGGAGTGAGCGATCCGGGTCTGAAAGGAAAACCGTAAGGTCATCCGCAAATAAGCTGAGCTTCTGAAGGGTCCCTTGGATGTACACGCCCTTGATGTCCCTACTAGAGCGGACAGCCTCAGCAAGTGGTTCTATAGCCAAGACAAAGAGAAGGGGGGATAGCAGGCATCTCTGTCTGGTACCATTCCTGAGGGCAAAGGGTTCAGAGTAAAACCCCAAACCCCTCACTCTGGCTGTGGGGTCAGAGTACAGGGCTCCCACCGCTTTACGAAAGAAATTTTTTAGAACTGCCATAAGGTACTCCCATCGCACTCTGTCAAATGCCTTCTCGGCATCAACAACAGGGTGAGAAGGGGTCTCCCCGCCCTATCTGCCTCAGCGAACACGTTGAGAAGGCGGCGCGTACTGTCAGTGCCCTGTCTATTAAGTACGAAACCCACCTGATCTCTATGGATGAGTTTGGGCAGAAACTGGCTTAGTCTAGTAGCAAGGATTTTAGAGAAAATCTTAATGTCCAAGTTGATGAGCGAAATAGGGCGGTAACTTTGACAGAGCGTCGGATCTTTACCCTCTTTTGGAATGGTCAAAATGGAGGCTTCTAAGTATTCACGTGGGAGGGACCCAGTCTTGAGAATTTCAGAATATATCCATTTCAAAAAGGGGATCAAGAGGGGGGTGTACGATTTATAAAATAAGGGGGTGAATCCGTCAGGACCAGGAGCTTTATGTAATTTAAGGGATGTAATGGCTTCTTTGATTTCTTGGGTTGTTATAGGGAGGGCTATGCTATCTGCTTCATCAGTCTCTAACCTAGGGAGGCGGAGGGAAGATAGAAAATCATTAATGGCTTGAGCGTCTGCTCTGTGTGTAGAGGTGTTGGCTTCTAGACTATACAACTCGCTATAATAAGACATAAAAGCCTTACCAATGTCCCGGGTGGCATGTAGTGTTTTCCCAGAATAGCATATCTTTTGAATCCTTGAAGCCTTTGTTCTGGCTCTAAGTTTGGAAGCTAAAAGTCTATCCGCCCTATTACCTTGATAGTAAAAAAGCTTCCGGAACGGAAGCAGAGATTCCTGTACCCTAATAGTCTCTTTAGAAGTAATTTCAGATCTAATTTTACCTATGCGGAGAGCTAATGCTGGGTCAGGATGACGCTTGTTTAATAATTACAAGGGTCTAAGTTCTCCAAAGAGTTGGGCTAATGTAGCTCCTCTCTCCCGCCTAAGTCTTGAGGCCCATTTTATAAATGTCCCCCTAAGGTAAGCCTTCAGGGTAGCCCACAAGATAATGTCATTAGTCTGTTTAGTATCATTTAGCTGGAAAAATCCTGCATGTCCGAGACAGTTTGCTGGGACCAAGGGTTTTTAATCAGGGAATCTGCAAGTCGCCAGGATGTCAGACAGCCCTCAGGGGGGAGCAGGTTCATAGTGGCTGTTACCATGTCGTGGTCTGACCTAGGGCAAGTGACTATCCTGACCAGGCGCAACCTGTCTAAAGTCCAAGTATCAGAGAACAAAAAGTCTATGCGAGAGTAAGAATGATGTGCATTGGAGTAAAACGTGTAGTCCCTCTCTGTTGTGTGTGTATCTCCAAATATCAAAGAAATTATGTCTCATGAGCAAATTACGGAATCTTCTAGATGGGAGACTAGTCATACTATCCGGGTCTCTATCTCTGTGTGTGCGTCTGTCTATCTCATGGTCCCAAGTGGCATTGAAGTCCCCCCTAACAGTACGGACCCTCGTTTTAATTGGTCTACCCTTTCAAGCAGTTTCCCCAGGAATGAGGATTGACGGGTGTTCGGGGCATACACATTAACGAGGGTGAACATGGAGTCATTTAGGGAGCAAATAATAATCAGGAACCTGCCTTCAGGGTCTCTTTCTATCGTGATGGGGGTGTACTTAACGTCTTGTCAAATGAGAATAGCTACTCCCCTTTTTTTTTATTGTACGAGGCAGTCTCGCACACCGGATAGAGGGTGGAACGTAGGGTATGAGGGGTCGAGTCTGTCCAATGTGTCTCTTGAATGTAGGCAATCCATATTTTATGTTTTCTGAGTTGTCTTACCAGCAGGCTTCATTTCGTAGGTGTATATAAGGCCTTTGGCTTTCAGGGTGGAGAATGTCAATAATAGGTCAGTTAATTAGTAGGGGTGTGTATCCACTTGTGGATCTACTGCTGGGGGAGGGGGAAAGGGAGAGGGAGAAATAGAGAAGTTAGAGGGAGACATAGAGGAAAGATCGGAGAAAGAAAAGAGATTATGTTTAGCTGTTTTTTTATGTTGTTGGAAAAGCACACAGCTAGTAGTGCATACAAGCACTTTCCACGGCTTCTCTGCAACCTCCATATACGGAGGTCCAGAGTTACTCCAGTATAGGTACTTTCTCAGTACCTATAAATTGGGGGGAGAGTGTAAAGGGAGATGGGAATGGGAATGGAGGTGGGAGGGGCTCACAACAGAAGGGGAGGGGGTGGGAACTCAGATCAGAAGACCCAACTATATTTTTGGAGGGGTAAAGAATACTTGAAACTAGGTACAGCCCTAATGTATGGTCCGGTGTCCTCGTTACCTTTTAAGCTAAGGAGCTTCTCAGTCTATCACCCCTAAATTTACTCAACCTTTTGGTAAGCCCAGCTAGGGCATATGGAGTACTATGGGTAGGGAAAAGGGCTAAAGGTGCACGTATGGGAGCTAGCTCACTGGGTATGTGCATATAATGACCAATCGGATGGAGTCCTGTATGGAGAAAAAAAAGTTGTTAGCATAATAAAGGCATTAATGGCAGCAAGTCTTACCTATCCCAATGGGGTAGTGTCCATCTTTGAGTCTAATGATGTGGGAGTAATAACAGACATCCGGACTCTTAGTGCATAGTAAAAAGGGAACAATAAACAGTTATTAACTCTAAAGTGAAAACATTTGTAAACATTAAACACCAAACATCTTGTCAGGTAGCTATAAAGCAAGTGTGTCCCATGACTTCAAGCTTCCCAGGGGACGCATATGATAAAGGATACTGCAGGCAGGTATAGCTCACTGTGTGGGTCCAGTATCTGGGTCCATCCAGACAATCCCAGAAACTCAATGAATCCTTCTTCGGAATCTAGGGTCTGGTAGATCCTCCTCATGGAGGGTTGTGTCGGTTGTCAGGCTGCAGTCTGGAGGGTTGCGTGGATCTGCAAGGAAGAGGTTTCTACTCAGGGGCACCAGCTCTAAGTGACGGCGGTCTTGAAGGGGCAGTTTCTTGGTCGTCATGGCTTTCTTGGACGAGTCCCCATTTTTTCAAGAGGAGTCTAGCATCTTCAGGTGTGTTGATCGTGAACTGATGGTTATCCTTGGTTACCAGCAGTTTAACCGGAAATCCCCATCGGTATCCAAATTCCTTGAGCTCGTAGAATTCTGGTATAGTCCATGTAGGTTCTGCGAAGGTACAGCGTATGGGGTTTTAGACCTCATGTCAACATTGATAAGTTGTTTTTTAAATGTGAAGTAGTGTAATCTGGTCACTACATCTCTTGGTCTATCATTTGCTAGTGAGCGCGGACGCGCCACCCTGTGGGCTCTATCCATCAGGAGATCAGATTCTTTGGCTTCCGGTATTAGTACTTTAAAGAGTTCCCTCAGATAATTCTCCAGCTCCTGAGGGGAGACAGACTCTGGGACCTCTCTGATTTGCAGTTTGTTTCTTCTGGACCTGTCCTCCTGGTCGGCAAGCTTAGCCTCCAGAGAAGAAATCTGAGCAGCCAAATTTTCTGAGTAGGATAGGAGGTTAGCGTGGTCAATGATAAGGTCTTCTTGCTTACGCTCTAGAATATTAGTCCTTTCACCAATAGAGGCTATGTGTCACGCTCAGCTGCTGGGAAGCTCTGCAGTCCTCTCTGTGTGCTTGATTGACAGGTGTCTGAGCCACCCCTTCCTGATGATGTCACAACCAGGCTTTTTATTCTTGGCTTCCTGTTTCTCCAGTGCCAGTTTGTTTGTTAACTTTGTGGCTTCTGATAGGATTTCGCTGAGGAATCTCTCTAACTGCTGCTTTTCTGTTGCCAATCTCTTCAAGGATTTACTATGCTGGATTAACCTTCAACCTCCTGATTACCTGTCTCCAAACAATGCAAGTACTGTTTGTTTTGTGAAACTTTCAAACTTCCTGTTTACCTGCTGCAAACCCTGCATATTCAGACTACTCTGTGTACTGCCAAATTATTCAAATACTGTTATTTCTGTGAAACCTTCAATCTGCATGTTTACCTGTTTCCAAACTCTGCAAATACAATTATTCAGTGTAAACCTTCAAACTGCTTGATATCCTGTTGCCAATCTCAACAAGTACTGATTAATCTGTGTTAACCTTCAAACTACCATCTTACCTGTTGCTATCTCTGCAAGTTCTGATAACACAGTGTTAACCTTCAAACTACCTGATTACATGTTGTTAATTCTGCAAGTTCTGACTACACAGTGTTTACTCTCAAACTGCCTGATTACCTGTTGCATACTCTGCAAAGACTGTCTACTCAGTGTTAACCCTCAAACTGCCTGATTACCTGTTGCATACTCTGCAAAGACTGTCTACACAGTGTTAACCTTCAGACTGCCTGATAACAAATGACCTACTCCTGCATTATTAACTGTTTCCTGTTTTACCCTTCTTCTGTCTGAGTATAAGTTTACTATCCCTGCTCTCCTGATACTGTGGAAGACATTTCCTGAAACCAGTTCCTTTTTCAGAAGTCTCTCTGGCTGATATCATGAATTACTTTGGCACAGGCTAACCCTGCTCCATATTGTGAGTACTTTGTTTTTTGGAGGTTGTCGTGGGGTCACGTCCTGGATTAAACTCAGAGTGCAAGGGTGTTGTTTAAGTTCGCCCTAGCATTTGGGTCTTCTTCTGGACATTTCCTAACCTGACAGTACAAACTGGCCATAATATGGACCCTGACGAGTTATCCAGGGCTGTGGCTCTACAAGGGCAACTTCTAGGAAATCATTCTGCTCATTTGCAATCTTTGGATTCCAAGCTTGACCAGATTACTGCTCTGCTACATAACCTCTCCGCTCCTTCTCAAGCGACGGTGACTCCTGCTGCCACTGCTACTAGCACCAATGCTGTCTTTAATCCACCTCAAACTGTTGGACAGAATATACCACGAATCCCACTTCCAGATAAATATGACGGTAATCCTGAAGAATGCCGTGGATTCCTTAATCAGTGTCGTTTACACTTCAGAAACAATCCTCAAGTTTTTTACAATTCAACTTCCAAAATCACCTTTATTATTTCTCTCTTGAAGGGTAAGGCTCTAGCCTGGGTGTCCCCTCTTTTAGAGAAGAATGATCCATTACTACAGGATGTGGAATTATTTGTGTCCATTTTTTCTTCTGTTTTTGACAAACCTGGGAGGTCTGCAGCTGCTGAGGCAGGATTGTTGGATCTGAGACAGGGATCCCTTTGGGTAGCTCAATATGCTATTGAATTCAGGACTTTAGCCGCAGAAACTGATTGGAACCATGGAGCCTTACGGGCAGCCTTTCGCAAAGGACTTTGCGAACGCCTTAAGGATGAACTTGTATTTCGGGAACTCCCTGATTCATTGGAGGGTCTTATCAATTTATGTATTACTCTTGACGCCCGGCATTCTGAACGTCTTCAGGAGAGAGATAGGAATCGGAGATCCTTTGTTAAATCTCCTTTTCGTCCTCCTATTCGAACCTCAAGTCTTTCTAATAATAATTCCCAATCTCCTGAGTCTGTGGAACCCATGGAAGTAGGAGCTATTAAATTGTCAGAAGCTGAACGCCATAGAAGGCGTACTCTTGGGTTATGTCTGTATTGTGGTACCAAAGGACATTTACTGAAGGACTGTCCTATCCGGCCAGTAAAAGCCAAGGCTTAACTTTTGATAGAGGGACAGAGTTAAGCCAGAATCCCATGTCGTCCCTCAATTCTAAACTTTTTGTTCCTGTAACTATCTCTTTTGGAAACACCAAGTTTCAAGCTCAAGCTCTCATCGATTCTGGAGCTGCTGGAGTATTCATTGATTCAAACTTTGCTGACTCTCTCAGGATTCCTCTTCAAGCCAAGAAACAGTTAATTAAGGTAACTACTGTCAGTCGACAGCCTCTAGGTACTGGTATCATACAACATTCTACCATTCCTCTTCTTTTGACTGTGGGCATATTTCATTCTGAAATTATTCGTTTTGATGTCATTTCTTCTCCCCACATACCATTGATTCTGGGGTTACCTTGGTTGCAGCTTCATGATCCAGTTTTCTCATGGTCTAAAGGAGAACTTATTTCCTGGGGAACTACCTGTTTCAAACATTGCCTGCAAAATCCCTCTAAACCATTCTGTCCTGTCGTAGCTATGGTGGAAGTTCCTGAATCATTGCCCAATTACTATCATGCCTTTTGTGATGTGTTTTCTAAAAAAGAGGCTGAGACATTACCTCCACACCGGATATTTGACTGTCCTATCGAATTGTATTCAGGGGCTCCTCTACCTAAGGGAAGGACCTATCCCCTCTCTCGTCAAGAAAATGTCTCTCTTGAGGAATACATAAAGGACAACTTAGCCAGAGGATTCATTCGTCCTTCCTCTTCACCTGTGGGTGCAGGTTTTTTCTTCATTGGGAAAAAAGATGGAGGTCTTCGTCCCTGTATTGATTATCGAGCCTTGAATCAGATTACTGTCAAAAACAGCTATCCTCTGCCGCTCATTTCTGAGTTATTCGATCGTCTTCAAGGTGCTTCTATTTTTTCCAAGTTAGATCTCTGTGGGGCCTACAATCTGGTCAGAATCCGTAAAGGAGACGAATGGAAGACGGCATTTAACACTAGATTTGGTCACTACAAGTATCTAGTAATGCCATTTGGATTGTGCAATGCACCAGCAGTATTTCAGCACTTTGTCAACGAAATCTTCAGAGATTATCTAAATCAATTTGTTATCATTTACCTCGATGACATTCTAATCTATTCGAAAACATTACAGGAACATGTACATCATGTAAGACTGGTTCTTCAGAGGTTACGAGACAATTCCCTGTTCGCTAAATTAGAGAAATGCTCTTTTCATCAGAGTTCCATCCCCTTTTTGGGGTATATCATTTCTGAATCAGGTTTTGAGATGGATCCTGCTAAACTGTCGGCTATCAAGGACTGGCCCAGACCAATTACTCTCAAATCCCTGCAGAGGTTTCTTGGCTTTGCCAATTACTATAGAAAGTTTATAAAGAACTTTGCTGACATCACGTCTCCACTCACTTCTCTTACTAAGAAAGGGCAAAATTGTAAGAACTGGTCCTCTTCGGCAGTACAGGCTTTTGAAACGCTAAAATCAGCATTTTCTTCTGCACCTCTTCTCAGTCATCCAATTCCTGATTTCCAGTTTATTTTGGAGGTTGACGCTTCCTCTATAGCAGCTGGAGCTGTTCTCTCCCAACGTGATCCGACTACCAGCAAGATACATCCTGTGGCGTTCTTTTCGAAAAAATTCAATCCTGCCGAGTTAAATTATGATGTGGGCAATAAGGAGCTTTTGGCTATAGAATTAGCTTTGGATGAATGGAGGCATTGGTTAGAGGGTACCAGTCAACCTTTTTTCATTCTGACAGATCACAAGAATCTTTTATACCTCCAAACAGCTACACGTCTCAATCCTCGTCAGGCTCGGTGGGCCTTGTTCTTCTCCAGGTTTAATTTTGTACTTTCCTATGTTGCTGGTTCAAAAAATTCCAAGGCAGATGCTTTATCTAGGCTGTTCCAATCTTCTGAAACTTCTCCATTGGATTCAGAACCTATACTACGTCCAGTCAAAGTTTTGGCTCAAGTATCCTCTTTTCCAGTACAGGCTTTACATGCTGCTCAAGTCCGGGTACCATCTTCTTGCAAACTACCTTCTGGTATCCTGTATGTACCCAAAGGATTACGTCTTAAGCTTCTACGTTGGGCTCATGACAACATTTCAGCAGGTCATCCGGGAACAACCAATACATTGTGGAAACTGAAGCAGCATGTTTGGTGGTCCACTATGAGGAGGGATGTTAAGGATTATATTGCTGCTTGTAGTTCTTGTGCTTCGAACAAACAATCTTCTCATCGACCGTTTGGTCTATTACACCCTCTTCCTATTCCTCATTACCCTTGGTCTCACTTATCCATGGACTTTGTTACAGATCTTCCTGTTTCTGCTGGAAATACGACCATTTGGGTTGTGGTGGATCGGTTCTCCAAGTCTGCTCACTTCATACCTCTTCCAGGCTTGCCTTCAGCTCAAAGACTTTCTGAACTCTTTGTTCTACATATATCTCGTTTACATGGTTTTCCCACTGACATAGTCTCAGATCGTGGAATCCAATTTGTTTCCAAATTTTGGAGGTCTTTTTGTAAACACTTCGGAATCAACATATCACTTTCTACTGCACACCATCCTCAATCCAACGGACAGACTGAGCGTTTAAATCAAACCTTGGAATCTTTTCTAAGACATTATGTAGACCATCACCACTCCAACTGGTCTCAGTTATTGCCTTTGGCGGAATTAGCTCACAACTCACGTTATAACGCCTCATTACAGACCTCTCCTTTTAAGGCAGCTTATGGATTTGAACCTAGAACCTTTCCTATGATTACCTGTTCTACTGAAGTCCCTGGAGCAGATCGTATAGTGAAAAATCTCAGTAATCACTGGCAACTCATTCGTCAAAATCTACTCTCTTCTTCCTTAAGACATAAGAAATATGCTGATCGCAGAAGGTGCAAGGCTCCTTTACTTCGTACTGGAGACAGAGTTTTTTTATCCACCAGATTCATACGTCTAAAACAACCTTGTACCAAGTTGGGTCCTAAGTACATTGGACCTTTTCGAATTGTTTCCAGAGTTTGTTCTTCTGCATACCGCCTGGCCTTACCCAAGACTCTCAAGATCCATCCAGTGTTTCATGTCTCCCTACTCAAGCCAGTCATCTACAATCGGTACTCTATCAAGAGTAAACCACCTCCTCCACTTTCCGTAGAGGGAACTTCTGAGTTTGAAGTCAGCCAGATTCTCGATTCCAAGCTACGGGCAATCGGCTGTACTACCTGGTCCATTGGAAGGGTTATCCTATCTCTGAACGATCTTGGGAACCGGCCTCTCATGTTCATGCTCCAGCTCTTGTCAAGTCTTTTCACAAGAAATACCCTGCCAGGCCCGGTCGGGTCCCCCGGAGGGGTCCTTGAGGAGGGGGCACTGTCACGCTCAGCTGCTGGGAAGCTCTGCAGTCCTCTCTGTGTGCTTGATTGACAGGTGTCTGAGCCACCCCTTCCTGATGATGTCACAACCAGGCTTTTTATTCTTGGCTTCCTGTTTCTCCAGTGCCAGTTTGTTTGTTAACTTTGTGGCTTCTGATAGGATTTCGCTGAGGAATCTCTCTAACTGCTGCTTTTCTGTTGCCAATCTCTTCAAGGATTTACTATGCTGGATTAACCTTCAACCTCCTGATTACCTGTCTCCAAACAATGCAAGTACTGTTTGTTTTGTGAAACTTTCAAACTTCCTGTTTACCTGCTGCAAACCCTGCATATTCAGACTACTCTGTGTACTGCCAAACTATTCAAATACTGTTATTTCTGTGAAACCTTCAATCTGCATGTTTACCTGTTTCCAAACTCTGCAAATACAATTATTCAGTGTAAACCTTCAAACTGCTTGATATCCTGTTGCCAATCTCAACAAGTACTGATTAATCTGTGTTAACCTTCAAACTACCAGCTTACCTGTTGCTATCTCTGCAAGTTCTGACAACACAGTGTTAACCTTCAAACTACCTGATTACATGTTGTTAATTCTGCAAGTTCTGACTACACAGTGTTTACTCTCAAACTGCCTGATTACCTGTTGCATACTCTGCAAAGACTGTCTACACAGTGTTAACTCTCAAACTGCCTGATTACCTGTTGCATACTCTGCAAAGACTGTCTACTCAGTGTTAACCCTCAAACTGCCTGATTACCTGTTGCATACTCTGCAAAGACTGTCTACACAGTGTTAACCTTCAGACTGCCTGATAACAAATGACCTACTCCTGCGTTATTAACTGTTTCCTGTTTTACCCTTCTTCTGTCTGAGTATAAGTGGACTATCCCTGCTCTCCTGATACTGTGGAAGACATTTCCTGAAACCAGTTCCTTTTTCAGAAGTCTATCTGGCTGATATCATGAATTACTTTGGCACAGGCTAACCCTGCTCCATATCGTGAGTACTTTGTTTTTTGGAGGTTGTCGTGGGGTCACGTCCTGGATTAAACTCAGAGTGCAAGGGTGTTGTTTAAGTTCGCCCTAGCATTTGGGTCTTCTTCTGGACATTTCCTAACCTGACACTATGTCCCTTTTCAGGTCCGCATGGGATCTCTCAAACTTCTTTGATATAGGGACTCATGGTGTCCTGCTAATAGAGAAGTAATAGTATCAATTAAGGGTGGGGAGTCCTCAGTAGATGATCTGCTTTTGTTACGGACGTTCCCTAGGGCAGAACCTAGCATAGATTCATATGTGGTGTTAGAATCCGACATCATTTCCTCGTCTGAGGGGTCCTGCTGCGACGATGCAGCTGGGTGCAAATGGTCTAAGACAGTCTTTTTATGGGGTTTCTGGGGCTTTGATTTTCGCTTTTGGGGTTGTGACATGTTGTAGATCCTCCCTAAGGCCAAGACTACTGAAGACGTTAAAGTGGTTAAGCCGTTGATGTAGACATGTGTGTCTCTCTTGATTACCCTCCAGGGCTAGACTAACCCTTGGTGGGACATCCAGTGTGGCAAGCAGCTTTGCAAGATAGATCGGTTTGCCCCCAAGGTGGATCTCTGGTCCTCAATACAAGATTGTGTGTCATGCAGGCCCCTCCCTCCACTCCCTTAGCTTTTTAAACAGGCATCATGGAATTGTAGGGCCAAGGCCCACTCTCCAGGGGATTTGCCTCCTATTGGCGCAGTCGGGAAAAGGAACTGTGGTATGACCCACCTGGGTGAGCAGGTGGGAAAGGGAGGAGAGTGGGACTAATGGCCAGCAAGGGGTCTCCTCTCACACTTGGTTTGGGTTTTGGATTGGGCCTATTGAGGCCTATGACCAGATGGGGTTGTTTGGAGTACCAATCTGTAGGTCCCTAAAAGGCTGACTGCGTTCTGTGTTGCCCCCTAATTTGCAGTATGTATATGTGTCCTAGGGTGGATTGGAGCTTTTGGCTGGGGCTAAATTATGAGAGAGTCTTAGGGGATATTGGTTAAGGTCTTTTTTATTTTTTTATTTATTTTGTTTTATTTTTGTTTTTTTCACTTATTTGTGAGGGGTGGAAGGCTCCTAGTGAAAACCAGAGGTGAAATAGAGGCTATGCAGGCCTGGCAGATCTGTGGGAGGGCCCTCTCGGGACTTAGTAGCTTAGGCCTCACAAGGCCTCGTGGGCCAGTAGGTTATATTTTTTATTGCCCGGTTTTGTATTAGGGGCTCTGGGGTAGCGGATGAGGACCGGGTGTTGTAGGTGGCCTTGAGGGGTAAGCCCTGGATTATGTGGCCCTCGTGCGGCCCTCTATCTGTCCCAATCTTACCCCTCCTCTGACTGGAATCGGTCTCCTCCACGTGGGAGCCGTCTGTGCGTGTCCGGTGTCAGCAGCTTTAGGCGGTCTCCTGTTGGGATCTGCGGGCAATGAGTTTTGCCTTCCCAGAGCGAGATGGTCTCCCTTCTAATTCCAGCTAAGGCGGCAAGTGTGGAGACAGGCAGGTCTCTTACCCTCCTCCAGGCTAGGGCCGCAGCACTCCGAAGAAGAAAGGCTCCAGATAAAATGGAGAGTCTTCGTGCCAGTACTTTTCAAGTATGTTGGTCCCCACTGCAGTATGTTAGTCAGCAGAAGTCAATCGGCGGCAGTCTTTTGCTCCAGAGCGGATCCCCGACCCTCCGGAGCTAGTGTGGGGCACTTTCGTGCGGCTGGGTGTTAGCTAGATCCGGCTTTAACGTGGAAAAAAAAGAGACCGAAAAAAAAAAAAGCAGAAAGCAGCCGAAGGACTCCAGCTCAGTGATGTGGTGGAGGGTCACTTTCTCTATATAGTACCAGGCAGTATTGTTGCAAAACGTTAGTAGGTTTAGGGCTAAAATATCTCTTTTTTATGTCTCAAAAGCCCGGAGCTCTCCTACTTCACGTCTGCTCCCGTTGGCGGTTAACTCTGCCTCCCGAGTCAAATGCTTTTTTGAAGTCCACAAAACATGCAAACATCTTCCCTGATGGTGAGCTTTTCACATACTTGTTAGTGATAACTTGTAATGTGAAGATGTGGTCTGTGGTTCTTTGTTTAGGGAGGAAACCTATCTGACTCCTGTGCAGGGTTCTGCTGTCTATTAGAAATTTTAATATTCTCTGGTTCAGGATTGTGCAGAAGAGTTTGCTCACATTGCTGTTTACACAGACTCCCCTGTAGTTATTTGGGTCAGTTAGATCCCCATGTTTGTGGATTGGGGTAACCAGACCTTCTATCCATGTTTCTAGGAAGTGCCCTGATTGTAAGATGATATTAAACAGTTTTGTGAGAGCCTCTTGGAGCTGTGGGCTGCTGTGAATCAGCATCTTGTTTAGTATTTGGTCAGATCCACAAGCTTTTCTTGGCTTTAATGACCTTATGCCTTCTGCAACTTCCTGTAGTGTGAAGGGGAAGTCTAGAGGAGTTTGATAGTTCTTTATTAAATTTTCTAAATTTAACAGTTTTTCACGAGTTTCTTTTTGTGACATAGTGAGCTTATTAGGTTCTAGATCTTTGTATAATGTTTGAAAATACAGTAATCTGTCCATATGTCACCATCTTGGATTGGAATATGCCCAGTGGCTTTTGAGGTGAATTTTTTCCACAAGCTCCAAAAGGAATTATTATCTGTTGATTCTTGAATTTGGGAAAGTGTTTTATTTATGTGGTTTATTTTCTTGTGTTTGAGGGTGGATTTGTGCTCTTTTAGTTTACGGTTATATGTGCACCTCAGATCCTCTTGCAGTGGTTCTCTGTGTTTAAGGTTTGATTATTTTCTCACCTCAAGTACATCAGAAGGACTTTTCATCTGTTCAATAGCACAGATTTTATCAGGGTCCGGCTTGATGCCATCCCCATTGATATGCCCAAAGTAACTTAACTCAGCTTTCCTAAAATGGCATTTCTCCTTATTTAATTTCAGCCTGGACTCTCTAATGGTCTGCAGCACACAGCTCAATCACTAATCATGTTCCTACAATGTGGACCCATACACCAAAATGTCGTCCATGACGACTGCCGTGCCCTCGTGGTCCCTTAGGAGAGAACTCATCTCTCTTTGAAAGATTTCAGGAGCAGAGGATATCCCGAAGGGGAGTCTGCAGAAGCAAAACCGACCTACAAGTGTAATGAAGGTAGTCAGTTTGCGGCACTTTGGATCTAGAGGTATTTGCCAGAAGTCACTGAAAGCATCCAGTGTAGAGAAGAACTTCGCCCCAGCCAATTTCGGAGCTATGTCTTCAAGTGTTGGCAGCACATATCTCTCTCTCTTCACCGCCTCATTCAGCCTTCTCAAGTCTACGCAGATGCGTACCTTCCCGTTTTTCTTCACAACAGGCACAATGGGGACACACCGGTCAGTTGCTTCAACAACCTCTTCAATGACTCCCATATTCTTCATACGCAGAAGTTCCTTCTCCACTTGAGGCATGAGCGGGAACAGAATTCTACGAGGAGTGGTAATGCTGTATGGGACTGCGTCACCTTTAAGTGATATTCGGACTGGGTTGCAATTCAGTAGGCCCAATTCACCAAACATGTCTTCTGAAATCTCATTCACTCTGGCGACCAGGCCCAAACCACAGGCTCAGTAGGTTGTTAACACACTGACCTCTAATCACATGTACCCACATGGTGAATTTCCTCTGCTTGTACTCGCAGCTGGCAAGAAATTTCCCCGCACAATCGATGCGGCCACCAGGACTATGAACTTTTGTTGTAACTTTTGCCAGCTGAGGCTGTCGAGGCAGTTTTATAAATGCTGCAAGGGACATAACAGTGATGTCTGCTCCTGTGTCAATCTTAAAGGCTCCCATTACAGTAAGAGTAACCCACCAATCTTCATCTGAACCAGACCTTTCAACAACAGACCCAACAAAGACACTTCTTGACCCTCCTGGTCACTATCCACCTGCATCTCTTTAATGTATTCAGTTTTACACACCACTTCAAAATTGCCCATTCAGTTACATTTTCTACATCTTTGGTCTTTAGCAGGGCATACAACACTCTGATCATGGGTACGGTTACACCGTGTGTAGCGAGCATGCTGCCCCCATCCGCTTCTGGGCCTATCTGTTGCCCTTGGTCTACCGCTCACACTGTGCCTTTCACTAGCAGTTCTCCTGAACTGCTGCACTTCATCCACAATACTCTCAGATCAGTACTTTGCTTTTTCACCAGTTCACTCTGGCGGGCCATCCTAATAGCCCCATCCAATGTTAAATCAGCCTCCAACTGTAGCTTCAGTGAGACTTCAGCATCTGCAATTCCTATGACGATTCAGTCTCTGATTTGTTCCTCTTTAGCAACACCAAACTCACAGAATTCAGCTAGTTCATACAGGCTGCGCACAAATGACTCCACAGATTCTCCCACATGCTGAGCACGTTTTTGTGAAAACAAGCCCTCTCATGAATCACATTTCTTCTGGGTACAAAGTGGGCACTGAGTTTATTCATAACTATTTCAAAGTCAAATTCTTCCCCTTCTTGGAAAGTAAAGGCATTGAACACTGGCTCCACATCTTTCCCCATAGAGTATAAAAAGAATTAACTTGTACTTCACCACTCTCCTTGTCCAGCTTGGAAGCAATCCTGAAGCGTTGAAACTGCTGACGCCATGTGGGCCAAGCTGCAGGCTGAGAGAAATCAAAAGGCTCAGGTGGGGTAAACTTTGACATCGTCATTAATCAGGAAACAGAAGCGCAGGCAAGTATGTCTGACACTATGTCATGAGATGCAGGACACAGCATAGAAGGTACAACGCTATTTTATTGCAGAACATAGAAATTAACAGCTTGTACAACACATCTAATTTGGTAACTGCGACATAGATAATAACGGCCCTAAACTACGCCCCCATCCGGTGACGTCACTTCCCACTCTCATCACAACATGGGCCCCTCACAATGTTAACACCAGCCAGCTTGTAACAGTATTTATGGTGCACCGAATGAATACCGGATCATCTGATTGTGCAGAAGGGACAGTTATTTCAACACTGACTGGTGGAGTCAGCTGAGTGCTGACGGCGGTCTGCCTGTTTTCCCTCTGTAATTATATCTGTGGTGCTCATGTGGACACTGCCTGTTGGGGTCACATTAACATTAATCCAGTATTTTAGCAGATCGCTGCTGAACTTTTAAATATATGGTGCACCATAATAACTGTTACAAGCTGGCTGGTGTTGTTGACATTGTGAGGGGCCCCTGTGTTTGTCTGTCTAGTATGTCAAGTTTTATAATATATTTATGATAATAAATGTCCTTGTGATATTTCTATATACTACGATTAGTGTGCTGTTACCTGGTCTTTTGAATGTCCCTTACAGTGGTACATTCACTCTTCTCTTGTTGAATTATTTATAGAATCTGTTCGCAGGTTGCACCTTTTAATTTTGTCATTGTTTAGGTGAGCATACCCCTTCTTTCTTTTTTTGTAAATAAACACAATACATGCATGTATTATGTTATCTGTAAATATACTATTTAAACTCTTTCTATGGGGGTGCGATTTTGAATAGAGTGGTCTCGCCAGCGACGTACAGGGTCACGATCATTAAGGGGTTAAGACATTGGTTTTACATAATTATCTATTTTGTCCATTTTCCACATGTTGATTTTTACAGCAGTACTAGAGTGCGCCCTATAACCAATCCTCAATTTTACATTTTATATTATGGATAACAGGAAATAGATTGTTTGTAGTCATAAAAGCAAACTAAAGCAACTATTTCAAATAACAGAATAAAGGTAAAGGAGCTATTTGTAAAAAAAAAAAATCAATATACTCTAGTAGTTAAAATGGATCATTAGCAACACATTAAGGGCTAGATTACAGTGGTGAGCTATTTAGCACTTTCGCTCGAGTATAAATTTCGCTAGAAGTAAGCTTTTTGCGCGAGTCGGATAGTGTAAGTATTATAAATTGAAAGTAAATATCCTATAGATGTATTTATAGATATCTATTTTACATTAACATTATTGGATATACAGTTAGGTCCAGAAATAATTGGACACTGACACAAGTTTTGTTATTTCGTCTGTTTACCAAAATAAATTAAGGTTGCAGTTAAATAATGAATATGGGTTTAAAGTGCAGTCTTTCAGCTTTAATTTGAGGGTATTAACATCCAAATTGGAGGAACTACAGCTTTTTTTCAAAGGTCCAAAAGTAATTGGACAATTGCCTCAAAAGCTGTTTGCTATTCCTTTGTTATTTCATCATCAATTAAGCAGGTTAAAGGTCTGGAGTTGATTCCAGGTGTGGCATTCAGATTTGGAAGCTGTTGCTGTGAACTCACACATGCGTTCAACAGAGTTCTCAATGCAAGTGAAACAGGCTGTCCTTAGGCTGCAAAAAAAAAAAATCCATCAGAGAGATAGCAGGAACATTAGGAGTCGCCAAATCAACAGTTTGGTACATTCTGAGAAGAAAAAAAAACACTGGTGAGCTCTGCAACACAAAAAGGCCTGGATTTCCATGGAAGACAACAGTGGTGGATGATCTTAGGATCTTTTACATGGTAAAGAAAAGCCCCTTCACAACATCCATCCAAGTGAAGAACATTCTCCAGGTGATAGGCATATCATCTAAATCAGAGGACTTCACAAGAGCAGATACCGAGGGTTCACCACAAGATGCAAATTATTCATAAGCCTCAAGAATAGAAAGGCCAGATTAGACTTTGCCAAAAAAAAAAAAAAAAAATCCAGCCCAGTTCTGGAACAGCATTCTTTAGACAGATGAAACTAAGATCTACCTGTACCAGAATGATGGGAAGAAAAAGTATTGAGAAGGCTTGTAACGGCAATTTCACTTAGGGATAAAAACAAAATCTCCCATTGTGCCACTTTATATTGCTATATACAGCTATCTCACACAATGACCCCTCTATGATATCACAAATTATGGGGACTTTTCACTGTGGAATTTTAAAAATATTGGGCCCTAAATATCCCTCAAATTGTAAAAATAGGCACTTTTCGGCAATTTCACTTAGCAATAAACACAAAATCTCCTATTGTGCCACTAAAGTTTCACCACAGCTATCTCACACAATGACCCCTCTATGATACCACAAAGTATGGGGACTTTTTACTGTGGAATTTTAAAAATATTAGGCCCCAAATGTCCCTCAAATTGCAAAAATAGGCACTTTTCAGCAAAATCATTTAGGGATAAATACAAAATCTCCCATTGTGCCACTACATTTTCACCACAGCTATCTCAAATAATGACCCTCTACAAAATCACAAAGTATGGGGAGTTTTTACTGTGGAATTTTAAAAATGACAGGCCCCAAATATGCAAAAATAGGCACATTCAAACAATTTCACTTGGGGATAAAAACAAAATCTCCCATTGTGCCACTAAATTTTCACCACAGCTATCTCACAGAATGACCCCTCTACGATATCACAAAGTATGGGGACTTTTTACTGTGGAATTTTAAAAATAACGGGCCCCAAATATCCATCTAATTGAAAAAATAGGCACTTGCCAGCAATTTCACTTAGGCATAAAAACAAAATCTCCCATTGTGCCACTAAATTTTCACCAGACCTATCTCACACAATGACCCCTCTACAATATCACAAAGTATGGGGACTTTTTACTGTGGAATTTTAAAAATAATGGGCCCCAAATGACCATCAAATTGCAAAAATAGGCACATTCAAACAATTTTACTTGGGGATAAAAACAAAATCTCCCTTTGTGCTACTAAATTTTCACCAGAGCTATCTCACAAATTATGGGGACTTTTTACTGTGGAATTTTAAAAATATTGAGCCGAAATGTCCCTCAAATTGCAAAAATATGCATTTTTCAGCAAATTCACTTAGGGATAAAAACAAAATCTCCCATTGTGCCACTATATTTTCACCAGAGCTATCTCACAGAATGACCCCTCTACGATATCAGAAAGTATGGGGATTTTTTACTGTGGAACTTTAAAAATAACGGACCCCAAATATCCATCTAATTGAAAAATAGGCACTTGCCAGCAATTTCCCTTAGGAATAAAAGCAAAATCTCCCATTGTGCCACTAAATATTGCCCACAGCTATCTCACACAATGACCCCTCTATGATATCACAAATTATGGGGATTTTTTACTGTGGAATTTTAAAAATATTGGGCCCCAAATGTCCATCAAATTGCAAAAATAGGCACATTCAAACAATTTTACTTGGGGATAAAAACAAAATCTCCCATTTAGGGAACAAGGAACAGTAGGATAAATATCAGGGTATAAAAAATAAAAAATTTAGGTCCACCCAACAGGGAAAACGGGCATGGGCCGTGGACTTTCCTCATACAGATGGAAATTGAATTATCAGGTAAGCATAATTTATGTTTTCCATCTTAATATGAGCAGATTCCACGGCTTCATTCCTTACTTGTGGGAAACATATACCCAAGCTCTAGAGGACACTGAATGAAAATGGGTAAAGAGAGGCGGACCCTATTCTGAGGGCACCATAGCCTGCAAAACCTTTCTCCCAAAAGCTGCTTCAGCTGAAGCAAAAACATAAAATTTGTAAAACTTTGAAAAATTATGTAAGAAGACCAGGTAGCCGCCCTACAAATCTGCTCCATAGAGGCTTCACTCTTGAAGGCCCAATAAGAAGCCACAGCTCTAGTTGAATGAGCCTTCTGCCCTCTACGCTTCCCAGAATAGACAACAAACAATGCCGAAGTCTGCCTAAAATCCTTCGTGGCCTGAAGATAAAACTTCAAAGCCCGAACCACATCCAGATTATGAAGTAATAATTCCTTCAAAGAAGAAGGAAGGATTAGGACACAAAGAAGGAACCACAATCTCCTGATTGATGTTGCGATCAAATACAACCTTAGGGAGAAAACCCAAACCAGTGCGAAGAACAGCCTTATCAGCGTGAAAAACTAGGTAAGGAGGCTCACATTGCAAGGCCCTCATTTCAGAGACTCTGCATGATGAAGCAATAGCCAGTAGAAAAAGAACCTTCCAAGACAATTTTATGTCAACCGAGTGCATGGGCTCAAAGGAGCCCTATGCAAAAACTTAAGAACCAAATGTAAACTCCAAGGAGGAGCGGAATGTCTAAACACAGGCCTGATTCTGGACAGGGCCTGAACAAAAGACTGAATATCAGGAAGCTCAGCGAGCCTCTTGTGAAGTAACACAGATAGAGCCAAAATCTGTCCTCTTAAGGAACTAGTGGCAAGTCCTTTCTCCAAACCCTCTTGGAGAAAGGAAAGAATCCTGGATACCTTGACCTTATGCCAGTGGAATCCATGTTCTTCACACCAGACTAAATAGGTCCTCCACACCCTATGATAGATGCGATGGGTGACCGGCTTTCTGGCTTGAATGAGAGTCTAAATCACTCTCTCAGAAAAACCTCTCTTGGCTAGGACTAAGCGTTCAATCTCCACGCAGTCAGCCTCAGAGAATCTAGATTTTGATGAACAAAGGGACCCTGTTCCAGCAGATCTCTGTGACAAGGTAACCTCCATGGAGGAGATTATGACATCCCCCAGGTCCGCAAACCACATACTTTGCAGCCACTATGGAGCAATTTAAATAGTCTAAGCTTGCTCCTGCTTGTTGCGGGCCACTACCCGAGGTAGGAGTGGTAACGGTGGAAATATGTAAACTAGGTTGAACCCTCAGGGCACTGCTAAGGCATCTATCAGTTCTGCCTGTGGATCCCTGGACTGCAACCCGTATCTGGGTAGCTTATAATTGAGTCTGGACGTCATTAAATCTAACTCCGGCGTGCCCCATCTGTTGCAAATCTACACAAACACCACAGGATGGAGAGACCATTCCCCCGGATGAAGAAACTGTCTGCTGAGAAAGTCCGCTTTCCAGTTGTCCACACCCGGAATTTGGATCGCTGACAGCAAGCAGTTGTGGGCATCTGCCCCTACCCAGTATCAGAGATATTTCCCTCATGGCTAGGAAGCTTCTTGTTCCTCCCTGATGGTTGATGTAAGCCACCGAGGTAATGTTGTCCGATTGGAATCTGATAAACTGAGACGAACCCAGAAGAGACCAATTCCTCAGAGCGTTGAAGATCGCTCAAAGCTCCAAAATGTTGATTGGGAGGAGAGATTCCTCTCAAGACCACCGGCCCTGTGCCTTCCTGGCACCCCAAACAGCTCCCCATCCTGATAGACTTTTGTCCATAGTCCCAATCTCCCAGGATGGTCTCAAGAAGGATGTCCCCTGGGACAGGCTATCTGGACAGAGCCACCAAGAGAGCGATTCTCTCGACTGGTTGTCCAGAGAAATCTGTTGGGATAGATCAGAGTGATCTCCATTCCATTGCCTCAGCATGCAAGACTGAAGAGGTCTGAGATGGAACCTGGCGAATGGCATGATATCTATGCTGGACACCATGAGCCCAATCACCTCCATACACAGGGCCACAGATGGCCTTAAGGATGTCTGAAGGGTTAGACAATTGGAAGTAATTTTGCAACGTCTCTGGTCTGTAAGGAATATCTTCATAGATATGGAATCTATTATCGTGCCCAAGAACTTCACTCTGGTACTGGGAACCAGAGAACTCTTTCCTGAGTTTATCTTCCATCCATGAGATTGAAGAAGTAGAAGAGCTCTTGAATGGTCTTCTGCCAGCTGGCAGGACGGAGCCTGGATCAGGATGTCATCCAAATATGGCGCTACTGCAATACCTCTGGATCTTGCCACCGCAAGTAGGGCCCACAGAACATTCATAAAGACTCTTGGGGCAGTAGCTAGACCAAAATGAAGAGCAACAAACTGGAAGTGTTGATCCAGATAAGCGAATCTTAAGAACTTGAAGTGCTCCTTGTGTATTGGCACATGAAGGTAAGCATACTTCAAGTCTATTGTAGTCATGAACTGTCTTGAACTAAGCACAGGATAGACCTTATCGTCTCCATATTGAACGATGGGACCAACAGAAACTTGTTTAAACACTTTAGGTCTAGAATTGGGCAAAACGTACCCTCCTTCTTTGGGACCACAAAAAGGTTTGAGTAGTATCCCAGACATCTCTCTGCTAGAGGTACTGGCACAATTACTCCTAGGGAGGAGAGAACCCTCACGCACCCTAGAAAAGCATCTCTTTTTTCTGGCCTTGAAGACAGGTTTGATAAGAGGAATCTGTCCCTGGGTGGATGAGATTTTTAACCTATCCTGTAACCCTGAGCAATGACCTCCAGAACCCAAGGGTCTTGCACGTCTCTCAGCCAAGCCTCCACAAAAAGAGATAGTCTGCCCCCAATATGATCCAGTGATGGATCAGGGGCCACCCCTTCATGACGATTTTGTCTCGGCAGACTTCTTGTTCTCCTTGGATTTATTCCAAGATTGAAATGGTTTCAAGTTCCCTTGGACTGATCAGGCTTCGTGGAGGGCTGATGACGTTGGGATTTATCCGAATGAAAGGGACGAAAATTTGGACCCTGTCTTTTAGGCTTATTCTTCTTATCCTGCAGTAGAAAGGCACCCTTGCTCCCAGTGACAGTGGATATGATAGAGTCCAGGCCTGGACTGAAAAGAATCTTCCCCTTGAATGTGATGGAAAGCAATCTAGATTTTGAAGTCATGTCAGCAGACCTACGGGCTAGAACAGAAAAGCCTGGTGTCTTAGCAAACAAGCAAATATTCTGCATGTTTGCATCACAGATAAACAAATTAGCTACCCTCAAGGCCTTAATTCTTTCCTGGATTTAATCTAGGAGAGTATCCACCTTGATCATCTTTGACAAAGAGTCACACCAATAGGTAGAGGCTCCAGCCACCGCAGTAACTGCCGCTGCAGGCTGAAATAAATACCATGTGTGCTGAAACATCTTTCTTAACAGAGTTTCCAGTTTTTTATCCATTGGTTCCTTAAACGACGAACTATCCTCAAGTGGGATAGCCAGCGTGGAGATAGCTCTATCCACCTTAGGGACAGACCCCCACAAATCAAGAACCGGGAACAATTTCTTAAAGGAAAAAGAAAATCCAAGTCTCTCCCATTCATTCTTAATAATATTTGCCATCTTTACGGGAACCGGAAAAGTCTGTGGCACCACCTTGTCCTCATAAACCTTATCAAGCTTAGGAATAGAAGTTTCCTTGTTCCTGATTTCGGCTCATCTGACTACTGGCTTTGGCTCCTGACTCGGCTCGTCTGACTACCAGCTCTGGTTTTGACTCCTGGCTTGTTATTTGACTTGTGGACTTTTTATTATTTTTTGCTATTAATAAAGGTGTGATTATTTTTGAACTTCTCGTCTCAGTCTGATTCCTGGCACCCTGACATTACGCAAAGGCCATGAATCCTGATGGTGCTAATAATCCACCTTTACCTGCCATCATTTCCAGGATGGATGTACAGGATCATCGCTTGGATCAATTTGCGCTAGCCCTGCAAACCCTGCTGACTTGCACTGCACATTTGGACCAAAGTGTCCCGCAAGTTATGGCTGCTCCTGTTTCCGTTGCTGCACCTATGCCTACCAGGAGCATGTCCGGTTCTGCACCTCTACCTCAGCAATATGGTGGCAATACTATTCAGTGCAGAGGGTTTTTGAACCAGGTGGGCATTTACTTTGAGATGTTACCTCAGGCGTTTCCCTCTGACAGAGCTAAGGTGAGATTTCTCATCTTGTTACTCTCTGACACAGCTCTTGCCTGGGCTAATCCCTTGTGGGAGACTAATAAACCTGTGATTTCAAATTACCCTGAATTTGTGGCCTCCTTTTGAAGGGTATTTGATGTTCCAGCTTGCTCCTCCTCTGCTGCTAAACGACTCATGTCCATTCAGCAAGGTACAAGATCTGTTGCTCAGTATGCTATTGAGTTCCGTACGCTTGCCACAGAGGTAGGTTGGAACAATGAAGCCCTTGTTGCCGCCTTCTTTCATGGGCTCTCTGATGTGATTAAAGACGAAGTTGCTGCCAGAGATTTACCAGAGGATCTCAAGGCATTGGTGTCTTTTTTGATCCTAATTGACATCAGACTCAGAGAGAGGCCCTCTTTCAAGAAGCGCTTGCGGAAGTCTCCTGTTCCGTTGTCTCCTACGTGTTCGTTCCCACCCATGCCTCCCTCTCCTCCCATGCCTCCTGGTCCCGAGTCACCAGGTACTGCTGAGCCGATGCAGTTGGGATTCACCTGTCTCTCTGTGGCGGAGAGGGCTTTTAGGAGGAGGGAGGGGCTCTGCCTCTATTGTGGGTTACAGGGCCACCTTTTGAAGTCTTGTCCTACACGGCCAGGAAACGCTCACACCTAAGGTCCTGTCGGGGGGGCAGACCTTGGGTGGTTTATCCTTGTCTCCGGAACCGCTTAAGGAGAAACCTTTGGTCACTGTTGTCCTTTCCTGGGTGGACTCCTCCATAGTCACTCAGGCTCTTGTTGACTCCGGTGCTGCGGGCTATTTAACTGACAGTGCTTTTGTATCAAAGCACTCCATTCCTGTTTTACCTCGGTCTATTCCGCTTGCTATTAAGGCCATTGATGGCAGGCCCCTTCAGCCCGCACTCGTTACTCACGAAACTGCTCCGTTGTCCATGGCTGTTGGGGCTCTCCATTTTGAAACCCTCCAGTTCCAGGTGATAAACTCTCCGCATTTTCCGGTTGTTCTGGGTTATCCCTGGCTCCAAAAGCACAATCCCAGCCTCGACTGGCGCAGGTCTGAAATTTTGTCATGGTCCCCGCAATGTATTTCCACTTGTCTTTGGAAACCAGTTAAAGTCTTGTGCACTTCTTCGGTATCTCAATTTTCAGAGGAATACCGAGAGTTCCTAGTCGTTTTTGACAAGGTGCGTGCCGGTACGTTGCCTCTTCACTGGTCTTACGATTGTGCCATAGACCTGCAACCTGGAGCCATTCCTCCTCGGGGCCGGATGTACCCTCTGTCTGTTGCAGAGAATTGTGCTATGGAGGAGTATGTTGCCGATGCTCTGTTGGGGGGGATCATCTGCAAATCCTGCTCTCCTGCAGGGGCTGGCTTCTTCTTTGTGAAGAAAAAGGGTGGTGAGTTAAGACCATGCATCGATTATAGGGGTCTTAATCGTCTTACCATTAAGAATGCTTACCTTATTCCGCTCATTACGGAACTCTTTGACCGCCTCAAGGGAGCTACGGTCTTTACTAAACTTGATTTGAGAGGAGCGTACAATCTCGTTAGGATTAAGGAGGGCCACAAATGGAAAACAACATTTAACACCAGGAGCGGGCATTATGAGTTTCTTGTAATGCCCTTTGGCCTATGTAATGCTCCTGCTGTTTTTCAGGAATGTATTAATGATGTCCTACGAGATATGTTGAAAAAGTGTGTTGTGGTGTACTTAGACGACATCCTCATACACTCACCCACACTTGAGGCTCATCATTCTGATGTTACACGGGTTCTTCAGAGACTACGTGAGAATGGCCTATTTTGTAAACTTGAGAAATGTGAGTTTCATCAGACTCAAGTAACCTTCTTAGGTTATGTTATCTCCATTGCAGGGTTCTCCATGGATCCTGACAAGTTATCTGCAGTTCTGCAGTGGCCTCGCCAAGTTGGTCTTCGGTCTATTCAACGTTTTTTGGGGTTCGCCAATTACTATAGGAAGTTTATTAAAAACTTTTCTTCCTTGGTCAAACCTATCATAGACATGACCCGTAAAGAGAATGATCCACTCCATTGATCACCTACTGCCATTAAGGCCTTTGATAGTCTTAAGACTGCCTTTGCTGCCGCTCCAGTTCTGGCTCATCCTAACCCTGTCCTGCCTTTCGTTCTTGAGGTTGATGCGTCTGAAACTGAAGTAGGTGCCCTCTTGTCTCAACGTCCTACGCCTGACGGTTCCTTGCATCCGTGTGGTTTCTTCTCTAAGAAATTGTCTCCAGCAGAGTGCAATTATGAAATTGGCGACAGGGAATTACTGGCCATAATTTTGGAACTCAAGGAATGGAGGCATCTTCTCAAGGGTTCTAGCGTGCCAGTGCTCATTCTTACTGACCACAAGAATTTAAATTATCTATCTGAAGCAAAACGTTTGTCGCCCCGAAGGCGCTATTTTTGTCTCGGTTTAATTATGTGGTCTCCTACCTGCCTGGTAGTAAGAATGTTAGGGCTGGTGCCCTCTCTCGACAATTTTCGCCTCTGTCTAAGGAGGAGTCTGTACCTACTCCTGTTATACCTCCTGACCATATTTTGGCTACCATACATACTAATTTGACTTCTCCCTTGGGGGAGGAGATTCTGGTTGCACAAACCAATGCACCTCCTGAGAAACCTAGTGGTAAGTGTTTTGTTCATGAGAATCTTCGAACAAAACTTTTGCACACTTACCACTATCCTAAAGCCGCAGGTCACCCAGACAAGAACCAAATGATTTGGTCTGTCACTCGACAATTCTGGTGGCCAGGTCTTCGTTCTGATATTGCTGCGTATGTTGCCTCCTGCTCAGTTTGTGCACAGAATAAGACTCCTCAACGTCTTCCTGTGGGTCTTCTTCAACCTATTGCTAATGGTGAGCATCCTTGGACACATCTTTCCATGGACTTCATTGTCGAGTTCCCTGTTTCCAATGGCAATACTGTTTATCCTTATGGTGGTTGACTGTTTTTCTAAAATGTCACATTGCATTCCCTTGATGAAGCTGCCTACCGCTCAGGAGCTTGCTTCAATTTTTGCCCGGGAGGTTTTTCGCTTACATGGGTTACCCAAGGAGATAGTGTCGGACTGGGGTAGCCAGTTTGTCTCCAGATTTTGGCGTTCCTTTTGTGCTCAAATGGGGATCCAGCTTTCCTTCTCCTCGGCATATCACCCTCAATCCAATGGGGCTGCGGAACGGTCTAATCAAGCTCTGGAACAGTTCCTCCATTGCTATGTCTCAGATCACCACAATAATTGGTCTGAACTGTTACCTTGGGCAGAGTTTGCTCATAATAGTGCTATTAATGCTTCCTCCAAGTTATCCCCGTTCATGGCGAATTATGGGTTTCAACCATCCTTGTTGCCCGATTCATTCATGTCTCAGGGTATTCCGGCTTTGGAGGAGCATCTCCGGCAACTCCGTTCCACGTGGCTGCAGATTTAGGATTGCCTTCATCGTTCTATGCAGCGCCAAAAGTTCCAGGCTGATTGTAGGCGTCTGCCCGCACCTTCCTACCAGGTTGGTGAGAGAGTTTGGCTGTCCTCCCGCAACTTGAACCTTCGTGTGCCTTCCAATAAATTGGCTCCCCGTTATGTTGGTCCTTTTCGAATACTCAGACGGGTTAATCCTGTGGCCTACGCTCTTGACCTTCCTCCTGCTATGTGCATCTCCAATGTTTTTCATGTCTCCCTCTTGAAACCATTGGTTTGTAATCAGTTTACCACTGTGTTGCCTCGTCCCCGTCCTATCTTTGTTGACAACCATGAGGAGTATGAGGTCAGCAGCATTATTGACTCTCGTATGTTCAGGGGCTGTGTACAGTATTTGGTTCACTGGAGGAGGTACGGTCCAGAGGAGCGTTCTTGGGTTCCCTCCTCTGATGTTCATGCTCCCGCCCTCCTCCGTGCCTTCCATGCCCGTTTTCCCAATAAGCCTTTTGTTCTCCCGTGGGGGAGGGGTCATTGAGGGGAGGGTACTGTCAGGGTTTTTTCTCTGTGTGTTTGCCATGTGCTGCTGGCAGCCATTTTACTCACCTCTCTTGCTGACTATGGTGCATTGTGGGGGATGCTGCTCATTTCCTGCACTTCCTTTTATGGCCAGACTGGTGTGCATCATCCATGTGAGACAGGGTGCAGTCTCAGAATTGTGATGTCATCACTTATTATTTAAAGGGCCTCTGTTCAGTATGCTTTGCCTTTGCATTGTCTCAGACCTGTTTTTGAGAGTTCCTGTGTATTACCTGGCTGCCTTCCTGGTTCCTGATCCCTGGCTTGTTCCTGACTCTGCTGTTTTTCTTGTTCCTGATTCCGGCTCGTCTGACTATTCGCTTTGGCTCCTGACTCGGCTCGTCTGACTACCAGCTCTGGTTTTGACTCCTGGCTTGTTATTTGACTTGTGGACTTTTTATTATTTTTTGCTATTAATAAAGGTGTGATTATTTTTGCACTTCTTGTCTTAGTCTGATTCCTGGCACCCTGACAGTAAGTGCTCGATCCTAAATCTAAAGTTTGGTTCCTCCGCAACTGGAGGCCTAGAGGCAGTCGATTCCAACTCAGAAAGAGGCTCCTCTGAAGTATCAGAGGTGTCTTCAGCCATGGATAATCTAGTATCAGATAAATCCAACAAGTTGATAGATGACCCAGGGAAGGATAGCAATATTTAACCTTTCGCTTGTGCTTAGCAGGGCGAGGTAAAGCACTGAAGGCCGCAGACACTGCCGTGTGCAACTGTTCATGAAAGTCTGGCGGTAGGAGGGCCCCTCCCAAAGGAGGACTAGTAGTGCGATGGGGAGCTGTATGTGTAATAGGAGATGATTGCAGGGAATTAGACTTGGGTAAAGAGGGAGTACCCTCTAACGCATTAGAGTCCTCCATAGCTTGCACTTTTAATACGAACAATAAAAAAAGAGAAATGGCACCTTTATACCCCCAATGGCCGGGGCACTCACCACCTCCTATGACCCAGCCCCAAAGAGAAACCGCTTTGTCTCCTGTAAACTGCATGGTAAGGAAAGAGTGAGAAAAACAAGAGGGCGACCCCTAGTGCAAATCAATTGAGGACATGAAATGGATATCTGCTTATGCTGACAAAGGAATACTCACAGATGGTATTGCACACTGTAGTGCAAATGGAGCGTACTAGGTATATTGTGGTGACCTAGTGCACATAAAGACCCAAGCAGTACTGCTGCAGTTGAAGATCAGCTTCGGATGCAAATTTTGAACGTCAGGATAATAGAAGAAGACTCCAGTATCGATGTGTGTAAAAAAATATTTAATAAAATAGATAAAAAGATACACAGATATACCAATACATCTGTTGTACAATGCTACGCGTTTCTAAGCGCTCACCGCGCTTTTTCCTCAGGCAAATGATACTGGATACAATGGAGTCTCCTACATATATACCTATGCAAGCTTGATGTTGATCAGCTGAATCTCGTTTACACAGGTGCTGCATTAATTAGCCACATTGGTTTGCTAACAAAATGTTACAAAAAATACAAAAAGTGCAATACAATGTGCATAAAAAGTAATCCCTAGTATAGTATAATAAACAAATTGCTATAGACATATAAAAACTAAAATAAGGTACATCACGAAAAAATGGGCATTCTGAGCTATCTCAATCGTATATGTATAAAATAATACTGATATACAAAATTCCTCTTTATGTGCACTAGGTCACCACAATATACCTAGTACGCTCCATTTGCACTACAGTGTGCAATACCATCTGTGAGTATTCCTTTGTCAGCATAAGCAGATATCCATTTCATGTCCTCAATTGATTTGCACTAGGGGTCGCCCTCTTGTTTTTCTCACAATTTCCAGATCACAGACACTTTTTCTGTTTTGGGAGGAGCAGCCATAGTCCGGTGCACAGTCTGCTGGGACACTGTGAAGTTCCCAGACCGTTCTCCTAGGCATTATCTCTGCCTTTTTACATTGTGAGTATGTTTGCACTCTATTTATTTCACTCATGAAAAATTGGCTACACTAGGAGGCGCCCTTCTTTTCTGTTTTGTTTTTCAACGGTAAGGAAAGAGGAAGATAATGGGGCCACACCCGGTCACATGGATTGCCATGCAGGACCGCCCCTGCTGCAGGAATAGAAGCACTCCAAATTAACAGGCTGCGCCGTTCTCCCAAAATGAAAGTAAAACCTGAATGTTCCCACATCTGCCAGAGCCTCATCTCACACATGTTGCTGCATAAAACATAATAAAGCAATCATGCATAAATCCACCCTGGGAGGCGCAATTTTTTCCTTTCTCTGAATCGGTCGTGAATCAGCGGCATCCGCGGAGCAATCATGACGGTGGGAAAGAGCAGCAAGATGCTGCAGCACATTGACTTCAGGATGCGCTGTATCCTGCAGGATGGTCGCATTTTTATAGGGACATTTAAAGCCTTTGACAAACACATGAACCTCATTCTGTGTGACTGTGATGAATTCAGAAAGATTAAGCCCAAGAACTCAAAACAGCCAGAGCGTGAAGAGAAGAGAGTGCTCTGACTTGTTTTATTACGTGGTGAGAACTTGGTGTCCATGACTGTAGAAGGCCCACCACCCAAAGATACTGGAATTGCCAGGGTACCATTAGCAGGAGCTGCAGGTGGACCAGGAATGGGCAGAGCTGGTGGAAGAGGTGTTCCTGCTGGTTCTCCCATGCCACAGGCACCTGCTGGCTTAGCAGGTCCTGTACGTGGTGTTGGCGGGCTATCCCAACAGGTTATGACCCCTCAGAACCGTGGCAATGTCTCTGCGGCTGCAGCAGCAGCTACATCCAGCATTGCTGGAGCCCCAACACAGTACTCAACAGGTGGCAGAGGTGGATCACTCCCACCTATGGGTCGAGGTGCACCCCCTCCAGGAATGATGGGACCTCCACCTGGTATGAGGCCACCTATGGGACCTTCAATGGGTATGCCTCCTGGCAGAGGAGCACCCATGGGAATGCCACCTCCTGGCATGAGACCACCTCCTCCTGTAATGAGGGGTCCCCCACCACCAGGAATGAGACCCTCAAGACCATAATTACCCTGACCCACCTTCCCAACTTTTTTGACACTTCATGACATTGTTGCCTCCATAACAGGATTGTTGAAAGTTAAATGTTAATTTTTATTTTCTTTGTAAATGATGCAGTTTTTAATAAAGTATTAAACGTACAGCTTGTATGTAAATACGGTCATTTGATTTATTAGATCTCTAGTATCAGTTACACTACTTTGCTAAAGGTTTGTAAACATAAGGGTCACATGTGCAAAAAAAATCCCCCCTGTTTAATAATCTCCTTCCGGAGATATTCACCCTTGATTCTATACAGATAAAGGAGTCACACTGTGACGCTGTCTTCCTACGTTATCATATGAGATAAAATAGAACGATCTTATCAGAATCATCGCCGTGGAACAGAACACAGCCTCTCAAGATTGACAGTCTGTTGCATCGCACCTGACATGAACTTGAGTGATAAAAGCAGGCAGTGAAACTCGTCTACACTGATTGCTTAGGAGTTGTTAATATGAGTCTGGATGGTTTCGCAGAAAGACTCTCCCTGCATTTCCAGACCCTAACTTTCGTCAGTGCTCTCACTGAGAGGCTGACAAGACTACTTAAAGGGACATGAAACCCAAATTTTTTCTTTTATGATTTAGAAAGAGCATGCAACGTTAAACAACTTTCTAATTTATTTCTATTATCTAATTTGCTTTATTCTCTTGATATACTGTGCTGAAAAGCATATCTAGATATGCTAAGTAGCTGCTGATTGGTTGCTGTACATAGATGCCTCATATGATTGGCTCACCCATGTGCATTGCTATTTCTTCAACAAAGGATAGCTAAATAATGAAGCAAACTAGATAATAGAAGTAAATTGGAATGTTATTTAAAATTGTATTCTGTACTTGAATCATGAAAGAAAATGTTTGGGTTTAGTGTCCCTTTAAATCTCCAGTCCCATAGTGAGGAGTACTACCCTCCATAAGACTACTCCGAATCTTACGACACTTCTCTGCCATCCTCCTGTGACGAAAGGCAAAGAATGACTGGGGGATGAGGGACGTGGGGTAGGTATTTAAGCCTTTGGATGGGGTGTCTTTGCCTCCTCCTGGTGGCCAGGTTCTGTATTTCCCACAGCTAAGGAATGAAGTCGTGGACTCTCCTCATATTAAGATGGAAATAGGCACTTTCCAAAAATTTCACGTATGAATAAAAGCAAAATCCCCCATTGTGCCACTAAAGAGGGGTCATTGTGTGAGGCAGCTGTGGTGAAAATTTAATGGCACAATGGGAGATTTTGTTTTTATCCCTAAGTGAAATTGTTGTAAAGTGCCTATTTTTGCAATTTGAAGGACATTTGGGGACTAATATTTTTAAAATTCCAAAGTAAAAATTACCCATACTTTGTGATATCGTAGAGGGGTCATTGTGCAGTGAATATTTAGGGACATTTGGGGCCCGTTATTTTTAACCCCACAGTAAAAAGTCCCCATACTTTGCGTAGAGGGGTGATTGTGTGAGATAGCTGTGGGGAATATTTAGTGGCACAATGGGAGATTTTGTTTTTATTCCTAAGTGAAATTGCTAGCAAGTGCCTATTTTTTAATTAGATGGATATTTGGGGCCCGTTATTTTTAAAATTCCACAGTAAAAAGTCCTGATAATTTGTGATATCATAGAGGGGTCATTGTGTGAGATAGGTCTGATGAAAATTTAGTGGCACAATGGGAGATTTTGTTTTTATCCCCAAGTGAAATTGTTTGAATGTTCCTATTTTTGCAATTTGAGGCCAAATATTTTTAAAATACCACAGTAAAAAGTCCCCATACTTTGTGATATCGTAGAGGGGTCACAGGGTCGGCTCCAGAACGAATGAAATGGGGGGGCATTTTTTTTTCACGAGGGGGCACGCATTTACAAAGCATGTATGAGAGTCAAAATGACATGCAGTGAGGTCAGAGGCTGTTGAGGCATTGTCTATGATACGCCCGAGAAACACACATATGCACACACATGCTCTCTCATAATTACACATAAAGATGCTCTGTCTAACACACACACACGCTTTGTCACTCACACATGCTATCATACTTACACATACAGATGATCCCTCACACACAGACAGATTCTCTCATACTTACACATGCACATACAGATTATCTCTCTCTTACACACACACACACATATTCTCTCATACTTACACATGCACATACAGATGATCTCTCTCTCTTATACACACAGATTCTATCATACTTACACATGCACATACAGATGATCTCTCTCTCACACACACAGATTCTCTCATACTTACACATGCACATACAGATGATCTCTCACACACACAGATTCTCTCATAATTACACATGCACATACAGATGATCTCTCTCACACAGACACAGATTCTCTCATACTTACACATGCACATACAGATCATCTCTCTCACACACACACAGATTCTCTCATACTCTCTCATACTTACACATGCACATACATATGCTCTCTCATACTACCACATGCACATAAAGATGATCTCTCTCTCTCTCACACACACACACACACACACCCACACAAAGGGAGAAAGGGGAGGTAAGAGACTGTATTTGACAATGTCAAGTGCAGTGGTATATGAAAAAATGCAATCTTGGCTTCTTTAAACTCTAAGGCAAGGTGCCTCTTCCATCTGCCTGTCTCAGCCTTACTCACTGCCTGTGCTGACATGGTTACTTTCAGAGTGTACACAGCACACTGTTTCAATCCCTATTTTAACAACCTGTGTCCTCCAGGAATATATTTAAAATATTGATTCTAGCCCATAAAATATTTAATATAACTAACACTGCACCTAATTTATACCTTAGGCTTGAACAACATATAATGTCCTAGATTAACTAAACTGCCCTGGATTCATTTAAGTTTGCAGGGTATTAGGAGAACCATAAGAGAGGTGTGTTGCTAACAGGAAGGATTACTAAACTAAAGTATATAAATGAATCGTATACACCTGCAGAGTCAGACAGATATTAAATTTAATAGGATGTATACACCAGTAGGCAGACATTAACAAGATGATATACACCAGCAGACAGAAATTAACAGGATGGTATACAACTATGCACAAGTAGACACTCGTATTAACAGGATGGAATACACCAGTAGACACAGACATTAACAGGATGGAATACACCAGCAGACACAGACATTAACAGGATGATATACACCAGTAGACACAGACATTAACAGGATGGAATACACCAGTAGGCACAGACATTAACAGGATGGTATACACCAGTAGACACAGACATTAACAGGATGGTATACACCAGTAGACACAGACATTAACAGGATGGTATACACCAGTAGACACAGACATTAACAGGATGGTATACACCAGTAGACACAGACATTAACAGGATGGAATACACCAGTAGACACAGACATTAACAGGATGGAATACACCAGCAGACACAGACATTAACAGGATGATATACACCAGTAGACACAGACATTAACAGGATGATATACACCAGTAGACACAGACATTAACAGGATGGTATACACCAGTAGACACTGATATTAACAGGAAGGAATACATCAGTAGACACAGACATTAACAGGATGGTATACACCAGTAGACACAGACATTAACAGGATGGTATACACCAGTAGACACAGACATTAACAGGATGGAATACATCAGTAGACACAGACATTAACAGGATGGAATACACCAGCAGACACAGACATTAACAGGATGATATACATCAGTAGACACAGACATTAACAGGATGATATACACCAGTAGACACAGACATTAACAGGATGGTATACACCAGTAGACACTGATATTAACAGGAAGGAATACATCAGTAGACACAGACATTAACAGGATGGTATACACCAGTAGACACAGACATTAACAGGATGGTATACACCAGTAGACACAGACATTAACAGGATGGTATACATCAGTAGACACAGACATTAACAGGATGGTATACACCAGTAGACACAGACATTAACAGGATGGTATACATCAGTAGACACAGACATTAACAGGATGGTATACACCAGTAGACACAGAGATTAACAGGATGGTGGTATGTACTAGAAGACAGACATTAATGGGATATACCCAACTCTTGACTTTTGATATTTGTTAAGCTCAGCCTCTAAACTTTGAACTAGAATTTAACTCAACAATTCTGTTCAAATTATCTCCTAGGAGTCAGACCAAAAATATATATTACGCATGACTAGTGCAGTTATTAAGCCCTTAACCAGTAATGAATAGAACTGTGATCTCCTCAGCTAACAGTAGCAAACAGCAGAAGCAGATGCTAACCCTCCTCAAAGCTTCCAGACCAGTAAAACACAGTCACACTGATAAACTTTGAAGTTATTAACACCTGGCTGCTGATCTTTTTGTCCCTTGGCTGCTCATTCACTTGCACTCCACAAAGAAATTTAATCATGTTAAATGATAATCCACTCTAAATACTCCAGTCCATATACAACACTGTCTGTAGAGTCTAGACTGTATGATATAGAGAAAACAGCACTCTCTGGGATTGACAAAAGGTAAAGTAATCCTTTTATTAACAACTGGTTAAAAGGATTACTTTACCTTTTTGTCAAGCCAAGAGAGTGCTGTTTTCTCCATATCATATTGACTATTACCCAGCACCCTGGCAAGTAAACTCTGTGAGAGTGCACCTATCTCTAATATTTATATATATATATATATATATATATATATATATATATATATATATATATATATATGTATACATATATATGTATATAAACACAAGCGAATTAACAAAACAGCCCTTGTTGCCATTACATTAATATTCATATAAACAAAATACATTCTCAAATGTATTTAAAACACTCCTAAGACCCTTAGATAAATACACTACTAAAATAAAAACATTTATTGCTTTGTAGTATATAGTAACTTATTAAATCGTTGGGTTTTTTTTGTTGTTATTTGTGAAAAATCCCTACACAAATGTTTGTTATTGTTGCAGAATTTCTTGAATTTCAAATTAGGTACATAACCTGATAATGTGCTGTAAATGCATAAGTGTAACCCCCTGCAGTGCACTCAGTATAACTTACTCTCAAACGGTGGCCGGCTCATCAGGATAAAAAATTGTGAATAAAAAAAAAAAAGTAGATTACTTACCTAATACCAACAATGGTCCTCAGCAGGTGCGGCTCGCTCCATGGCTGCTTGACTCCAGTCTCTCCACTGATTGCGTCAGTCACTGTCACTATCTTCTTCTTGAATCTTCAATTCCTTCCCGCCTGGCTTCTTCTTACTGTGCACTTTCCACGTGACAGTCAGCTCCAAGGTTCCCTCCTCCGCATCATCAGCAGTGACGTGACTGAAAAGACCGCTGCGTTAGCTACCCAAAGAGGCTTCTAAGATAGCAGCTTCAAATGGAAGCGTATGGGCCACGATGAGCTCAGCTTTTAAGCACCAGTGGGTGGCGCTGGCTCAGTTGTGGCTCATACATTATCGGGAAAGCATGTTGTACAATACAGGGGCAGCAGACCAGTTCACTGCCTACCTTGCAAATGACTGCACATATTATACATAATAAATAAAATAATGCAGTGCAGTCCTTGTGGGCATATTTTTTGAGGGGGCACAGCATTCCATTTGGGTGGGCATTGCCCCCCAAAGCCCCCCCTTGGAGCCGACCCTGAGGGGTCATTGTGTGAGATCGCTGTGGAGAACATTTAGTGGAACAATGGGAGATTTTGTTTTTATCCCTAAGTGAATTTGCTGAAAAATGCATATTTTTGCAATTTGAGGGACATTTGGGACCCAATATTTTTTAAAATTCCACAGTAAAAAGTCCCCATATTTTGTGATATTGTAGAGGGGTCATTGTGTGAGATAGCTGTGTTGAAAATTTAGTGGCACAATGGGAGATTTTGTTTTTATCCCCAAGTGAAATTGTTTGAATGTGCCTATTTTTGCAATTTGATGGACATTTGGGGCCCAATATTTTTAAAATTCCACAGTAAAAAGTCCCCAACATTTGTGATATCGTAGAGGGGTCATTGTGTGAGATCGCTGTGGTGAAAATTTAGTGGCACAATGGGAGATTTTGTTTTTATTCCTAAGTGAAATTGCTGGCAAGTGCCTATTTTTTTCAATTAGATGGATATTTGGGGCCCGTTATTTTTAAAATTCCACATTAAAAAGTCCCCATACTTTGTGATATCGTAGAGGGGTCATTGTGTGAGATAGCTGTGGTGAAAATTTAGTGGCACAATGGGAGATTTAGTTTTTATCCCTAAGTGAAATTGCTGAAAAGTGCCTATTTCTTTTACAAGATATGACGAGTCCACGGATTTCATCCTTACTTATGGGATTATGCCTCCTGGTCAGCAGGAGGAGGCAAAGAGCACCACAGCAGAGCTGTATATATAGCTCCTCCCTTCCCTCCCACTCCAATCATTCTCTTTGCCTGTGTTAGTGATAGGAAGAGGTAAAGTGAGGTGTTAGTTTTCAATCAAAACTAACAATCAAGAGTTTTTTATTTTCAAACGGTACCGATGTGTGCTGTTTTTATTACAGAGCAGCTTCTGAATAGTCTTCTAGGCTATGGGAACTGGGGGATTTTTGTATCCGCTGCGCCTCCCATATTTGTGCTGCATTATCTGTACATGGTCTTGTGATGTTGTAACCAAGACCCTGCTTTTTCACAGGACCTCAGGAGGAAGATTGGACGTCTTGATACTGTGAAGTAATCATGCTGTATCTTCAGCATAGAGGTAAGTGCAGTTTTTATTCTGGGTATCTCAGACTAACTGTACTGAACAGATTTATATTGGGAAGGCTCCCTTTATACTTCCCCCAGACATTAGGGCAGCCCTGCATCTCCTAAGAGGACTGTGGTATATGTACATTGCCGGTCTTATTTTATGTTGCCAGAAGACAGACAGGATCTGGTTTAGAGTCCGCGCTTTTACCAGACACTCTAGAACGGATGGGGGATCTAGAAGTACTGGGAGGTGTTTGTGTGCACAACGGGCTGGCTGACGCTGGGGATGTATTTTTTACAGCAAAAGTAAAACGTACTATACTTTTATTAAATTTGTAAGGCTCCGGTTCTTGGGATGGCTATCTCTGAGTAACTGTTGGTAGTTTTCAGGCGGCTAAGGCACTGCTGTATGAACGTATGTGTTTCAACATTTTGAGGAGTTGTTTTGATTACGCCCACGAAGGGCGGGGCTTACTTTTGCGCGCTCTGTCAGCACAACGCTCCCTATTCCGGTGGCTGCATCGCATCAGTTCCTAAGTGCGCTTGTGAGAACTTCAAGTGACTTAGGTGCACAGTGTGGCGGTGTTTGTGTTTGGTCAGGAGGCAGGTAGGAGCCGCTGCAGAGCTGCGGCAGGGTGACTGTGTATTCAAAAATAAAACTGTTCTATACTTTTATAAATTTTGTACACATGGGTAATTGACCCTCTACCTTAGGACTTATATTTTATTTCGGATTGCAAATAAAGATACAATTAAATAAATCTATTATAAGTTTCAGATTGTTTTTCTTAAAGATACAGTACAACTGATTTTTACACAGATTTGACCAAGATTGCTTTTTGTTTAGGTTATCATGGATGACCTTGAACAAAATACATGTCCTATGTGTTTGGATGCCATTGTGGAACCCCCTCTTACACTATGTGACAATTGTGTTGAGAGAGCCTTACAGTGTAAAGAGAAAATATTTTTTAATAAAGATATGTCTAAAGAATGTTCTCAACCAATGAGATTCAGGGTATGTCGCAATCTTCTCCCCAAGCGTCACAGTCTTTAACGCCCGCTCAAGCGACACAGTGTCTGCTTCTTTCACTTTGCAGGATATGGCTGCAGTTATGTCATCTACCCTGACAGAGGTTTTGTCTAGGTTGCCAGTATTGCAAGGCAAACGTAGCAGGACAGAAACACAGGGGCCCCCTGCAACTTCTGATGCTTTGATGGCTATCTCTGATGTACCTTCCTAGACCTCTGAATTGGGGGGTAGGGAGACACTGTCTGAGGGGGAACTGTCTGACTCAGGTAGTGCGTTACCCCAGACAGATTCGGACGTCATGTCCTTTAGATTTAAGCTTGAACACCTCTGCCTGTTACTTCGGGAGGTTTTAGTGACTCTGGACGACTGTGACTCTATTGTGATTCCTCCAGAGAAATTGTGTAAGATGGACAGATATCTGGAAGTTCCTTCTTATTCCAATACTTTTCCGGTTCCTAAGAGAATTTCGGAGATTGTTACTCGGGAATGGGAAAGACCGAGTATCCCGTTCTCCCCTTCCCCTATGTTCAAGAAAATGTACCCTATAGCTGACACCATTCTTGGCAAACGGTCCCTAAGGTGGAGGGATCTATATCTACCCTAGCTAAGCATACGACTATCCCTATTGAGGACAGTTGTGCTTTCAAAGACCCTATGGATAAAAAGTTGGAGTGTCTTCTAAAAAAGCTATTTGTTCATCAAGGGTTTCTCTTACAACCGACGGCGGCCTTTTGGTTTGATGCCTTGGAAGAATCTCTGAAGACTGAGACTTTAGAGGAAATAATGGATAGGATTAAGGCACTAAAGTTGGCTAATTCCTTTGTTACAGACGCCACCTTTCAGATCGCCAAATTGGTGGCTAAGAATGCAGGTTTTGCCATTCTAGCTCGCAGAGTCTTATGGTTAAAATCTTGGTCTGCAGATGTGTCCTCTAAATCCAAACTTTTGACTTCCTTTCAAGGGGAAGACTCTATTCGGGCCTGACTTGAAAGAGATCATTCTGACATTACGGGAGGTAAGGGCCATCTCCTCCCTCAGGATAAATCACCTAAGCAGAGGGGTAGACAGAATAATTTTCATTCCTTTCAAAATTTCAAGGGAGTCCCCTCTTCCTCTTCTGCTAAACAGGAAGGGAACTTTGCACAAGCCAAGTCCATCTGGAGACCCAACCAGGCTTGGAACAAGGGTAAACAACCCAAGAAGCCCGCTGCTGCTCCAAAGACAGCATGAATGGACGGCCCCCAATCCGGGACCGGATCTAGTAGGGGGCAGACTTTCTTTCTTTGTCCAAGCTTGGATAAGAGACGTTCAGGATCCCTGGACACTAGAAATTGTGTCCCAGGGGTATCAACTGGTGTTCAAAAATTTCCTCCCAAGGGGAAGGTTTCTTCTTTCACGATTGTCTGTAGACCAGATAAAAAGAGGCGTTCTTATGTTGTGTAAAAGACCTCTCCATTATGGGAGTAATTCGTCCCGTTCCAATACAGGAACAGGGGCAGGTTTTTACTCAAATCTTTTCGTGGTTCCCAAAAAAGAGGGAACGTTCCGACCCATTTTAGATCTCAAGAGTCTAAACAAGTTTCTCAGAGTCCCATCCTTCAAGATGGAGGCTATTCGGACAATTCTTCCATTGATCCAGGAGGGTCAATATATGACTACCGTGGACTTAAAGGATGCATATCTTCATATTCCTATCCACAAAGATCATCACCAGTTTTCTAAGGTTTGCCTTCCTGGACAAACATTTTCAGTTCGTGGCTCTTCCTTTCGGGCTGGCCACAGCACTCAGGATCTTCATGAAGGTTCTAGGGTCTCTACTGGTGATTCTCAGACTGCGGGGCATTGCAGTGGCGCCTTATCTGGACGATATTCTGATCCAGGCGTCGTCTTATCAACTGACAAAATCTCATACAGACATGGTTCTGTCCTTTCTAAGGACTCACGGGTGGAAGGTGAATCTAGAAAATAGTTCCCTAATTCCACAGACAAGGGTTCCTTTCCTGGGAACTCTAATAGATTCTATATCCATGAAAATCTTCTTGACAGATATCAGAAAGTTAAAGATTCTGGATACATGCCGAGCCCTTCAGTCCAATCCTTGGCCATCAGTGGCTCAGTGCATGGAGGTAATTGGATTGATGGTGGCAGCAATGGACATCATTCCGTTTGCTCGTTTTCATCTCAGACCGCTACAACTGAGCATGCTCAGGCAGTGGAATGGAGATTATGCAAATGTGTCTCCTCAGATAGATCTGGATCAGGATACAAGAGACTCTCTTCTTTGGTGGTTGTCGCCGGATCATCTGTCCCAAGGGACGTGCTTCCGCAGACCCTCATGGGTGATAGTGACAACGGACGCCTGTCTACTAGGTTGGGGTGCAGTCTGGAATTCCCTGAAGGCTCAGGGTGTGTGGACTCGGTCGGAGTCTCTACTTCCAATCAATATTCTGGAATTGAGAGCAATATTCAATGCGCTTCAGGCTTGACCTCAGTTGGCTTCGGCCAAATTCATCCGTTTTCAGTCGGACAACATCACGACTGTGGCTTACATCAATCATCAGGGAGGAACAAGGAGTTCCTTAGCGATGACAGAAGTATCCAAGATAATTCGGTGGGCGGAGGCTCACTCTTGTTATCTGTCAGGAGTGAACAAGTGGGAAGTGGATTTTTTGAGCAGACAGACGTTTCATCCGGGGGAATGGAAACTCCATCCGGAGGTCTTTGCCACTCTGATTCTCAGATGGGGCAGACCGGAGCTGGATCTTATGGCATCTCGTCAGAATGCCAAGCTCCCGAGATACGGATCCAGGTCCAGGGATCTTCAGGGTGAACTGATAGATGCCTTGGCAGTGCCTTGGTCGTTCAACCTAGCTTATGTGTTTCCACCGTTTGCTCTCCTTCCCCGGGTGATTGCTCGGATCAAACAGGAGAGGGCTTCGGTGATTCTCATCGCTCCTGTGTGGCCTCGCAGGACTTGGTATGCCGATCTGGTGGACATGTCCTCTCTGCCACCGTGGAAGCTTCCATTGAGGCAGGACCTTCTCATTCAGGGACCCTTCCATCATCCGAATCTAGTTTCTCTGCAGCTGACTGCTTGGAGATTGAATGCTTGATTTTATCTAAGCGAGGGTTTTCTGATTCGGTCATTGATACCTTGATTCAGGCACGTAAGCCTGTTACCAGAAAGATTTACAATAAGAAATGGCGTAAATATCTTTATTGGTTCGAATCCAAGGGCTACTCATGGAGTAGGGTTAGGATTCCCAAGATTTTATCTTTTCTCCAAGAAGCATTGGAGAAAGGGTTGTCAACAAGTTCCTTAAAGGGACAGATTTCTGCTTTGTCTATTTTGCTACACAAGCGTCTGGCAGATGTTCCAGACGTTCAATCCTTTTGTCAGGCTCTGACTAGAATCAAGCCTGTGTTTAGACCAATTGCTCCACCTTGGAGTTTGAATTTAGTTCTTAATGTTCTTCAAGGGGTTCCGTTTGAACCCATGCATTCCATAGATATTAAGTTGTTATCTTGGAAAGTTTTATTTTTGGTTGCTATTTCTTCTGCTCGCAGAGTTTCTGAGCTTTCAGCTTTGCAATGTGATTCTCCTTATCTTATTTTCCATTCTAATAAGGTGGTGTTACATACCAAACCTGGTTTCCTTCCTAAGGTTGTTTCTAATAAGAATATTAATCAGAAAATTGTTGTTCCTTCCTTGTGTCCTAATCCTTCTTCTAAGAAGGAGCGTCTGTTACATAACTTGGACATGGTTCGTGCCCTGAAGTTTTACTTTACTAGCGCTGCTGAATCTGTTGGCGCTCTACAAATAACCGATAATAATAATAATAATAATAATAATCTTCATTATTTGTTGTTTCTTCTGGAAAAAGTAGGGGCCAGAAAGCTACGGCTACCTCTCTTTATTTTTGGCTGAAGAGTATCATCCGTTTGGCGTATGAGACTGCTGGACAGCAGCCTCCTGAAAGAATTACGGTTCATTCTACTAGGGCTGTGGCTTCCTCATGGGCATTTAAAAATGATGCTTCTGTTGAACAGATTTGCAAGGCTGCAACTTGGTCATCTCTTCACCCTTTTTCCAAATTTTCCAAATTTTATACTTTTGCCTCGTCCAAGGCTGTTTTTGGGAGAAAGGTTCTTAAAGCAGTGGTGCCTTCCGTTTAGGTTCCTGTCTTGTCCCTCCCTTTCATCCGTGTCCTATTGCTTTGGTATTGTATCCCATAAGTAAGGATGAAATCTGTGGACTCGTCATATCTTGTAAAAGTAAAGGAAATTTATGCTTACCTGATAAATGTATTTCTTTTATGATATGACGAGTCCACGGCCCACCCTGTTATTTTCTAAGACAGGTCTTTATTGTTGTTAAACTTGTCACCTCTGCACCTTGGCTTTTCCTTTCTCTTCCTAACTTCAGTCGAATGACTGGAGTGGGAGGGAAGGGAGGAGCTATATATATATATACAGCTCTGCTGTGGTGCTCTTTGCCTCCTCTTGCTGACCGGAGGCGTAATCCCATAAGGATGAAATCCGTGGACTCGTCATATCGTAAAAGAAATACATTTATGAGGTAAGCATAAATTTCCTTTTTTGCAATTTGAGGGATATTTGGGGCCCGCTATTTTTAAAATTCCACAGTAAAAAGTCCCCATACTGTGTGATATTGTAGAGGGGTCATTGTGTGAGATAGCTGTTGGCAATATTAAGATGCACAATGGGAGATTTTGTTTTCATCCCTAAGTGAATTTGCTGAAAAGTGCCTATTTTTGCAATTTGAGAGACATTTGGGGCATAATATTTTTAAAATTCCACAGTAAAAAGTCCCCATAATTTGTGATAGCTGTGGTGAATATTTAGTGGCACAATGGAAGATTTTGTTTTTATCCCCAAGTGAAATTGTTTGAATGTGCCTATTTCTGCAATTTGAGTGATATTTGGAGCCCAATATTTTTAAAATTCTACAGTAAAAAGTCCCCATACTTTGTGATATCATAGAGGGGTCATTGTGTGAGATAGCTGTGGTGAATATTTAGTGGCACAATGGGAGATTTTGTTTTTATCCAGTGGCGTATTTAAGTTTTGTGCTGCCCTAGGCACTTAAAATTAGGCTGTTTTTCGGCCATAATATTTTTCGGTAATGGTGTAATTTGAATATATATATATATATATATATATATATATATATATATATATATATATATATATATATATATATATAAAAAACACACAACCCCTCTCCCTCACACACACAGCCAGCCCCTCTGTCAGGGTGCCAGGAATCAGACTGAAACGAGAAGTGCAAAAATAATCACACCTTTATTAATAGCAAAAAATAATAAAAAGTCCAGAAATCAAATAACAAGCCAGGGGTAAAAACCAGAGCTGGTAGTCAGACGAGCCGGAATCAGGAACAAGGAAAACAGCAGAGTCAGGAACAAGCCAGGGATCAGGAACCAGGAAGGACAGCCAGGTAATACACAGGAACTCTCAAAAACAGGTCTGAGACAACGCAAAGGCAAAGCATACTTAACAGAGTCCCTTTAAATAATTGTGATGACATCACAATTCTGAGACTGCATCCTGTCTCACATGGATGATGCACACCAGTCTGGCCATAAAAGGAAGTGCAGGAAATGAGCAGCATCCCCCACAATGCACCATAGTCAGGAAGAGAGGTGAGTAAAATGGCTGCCAGCAGCACATGGTAAACACAACAGGGAAAAAACCCTGACAGTACCCTCCCCTCAATGACCCCTCCCCGCGGGAGGACAAAAGGCTTATTGGGGAAACGGGCATGGAAGGCATGGAGGAGGGCAGGAGCATGAACATCAGAGGAGGGAACCCAAGAATGCTCCTCCGGACCGTAGCCCCTCCAGTGAACCAAATACTGTACACGACCCCTGGACCTATGAGAGTCAATAATGCTGCTGACCTCATACTCGTCATGGTTGTCAACAAAGATAGGATGGGGACGAGACAACACAGTGGTAAACTGATTACAAACCAATGGTTTCAAGAGGGAGACATGAAAAACATTGGAGATGCGCATAGCAGCAGGAAGGTCAAGAGCGTAGGCCACAGGATTAACCCATTGGAGTATTCGAAAAGGACCAACATAACGGGGAGCCAATTTATTGGAAGGCACATGAAGGTTCAAGTTGCAGGAGGACAGCCAAACTCTTTCACCAACCTGATAGGAAGGTGCGGGCAGACGCCTACGATCAACCTGGAACTTTTGGCGCTGCATAGAACGATGAAGGCAATCCTGAATCTGCACCCACGTGGAACGGAGTTGCCGGAGATGCTCCTCCAAAGCCGGAATACCCTGAGACATGAATGAATCGGGCAACAAGGATGGTTGAAACCCATAAGTCGCCATGAACGGGGATAACTTGGAGGAAGCATTAATAGCACTATTACGAGCAAACTCTGCCCAAGGTAACAGTTCAGACCAATTACTATGGTGATCTGAGACATAGCAACGGAGGAACTGTTCCAGAGCTTGATTAGACCATTCCACAGCCCCATTGGATTGAGGGTGATATGCCGAGGAGAAGGAAAGCTGGATCCCCATTTGAGCACAAAAGTGTCAGAGTATATAAATATTATGATGAATATTACATATGTGTATATATATATATATATATATATGTATATTTTATACACTGTATATGTTAGATGAGACCTCAGGATTAATTAAACATGAGTTTGTTGAACACAGCTTCTAATACACGTCTATCAGGATTGACGATCAGTAGAGCCTTTTTGAAACACAAACATTTCTTTTCTAAAGGAAATAGCTCAGTGACCCTATTCATTTGACTATATATGCAGATTTTATAACCTCAGAACATTTGGTGAGGTGAGAAAAGAATGTGTTCAAGGACCCCTTTGGAATTTGACACGTGTGATACAACAGTTCTATCTCACTGAATCTCTATTTGAAGACTTACTGCAAAAACCCCTCTTGGGGGAAGGTGACACAAATAAAATCAAATACACATCTGCACTGCTGGCTAAACAGGAAATATGCTGTTTTAAAGACTCTTACAACTCCTCATGGATTGACCCCATGTGGAGCAATAAAGGCCTTGGAAAACACAGACAAATGCTAAGATGTGACTCTGGAAGTCACGTAAGCAGACAGCAAATAAACATTTTTTTTTTCTCTCTCTGTTTAAATACATGCCCCAGAATGTATTAAATATAGAAATTTGGGAAATTGTCTAATTCTATATTATTATTACATGGGTATTTGCTAAGCTTGGGAGGTAACTGTTTTAATCAGTCAAAAATGTGTAATAAATTCTGTTTTGTTTATATTTTTCAGACAGATAATCTCAAATCTACATAGAAGTGAATGTGCATGTATGTGTGTATATATATATATATATATATATGTGTGTATATATGTATATATATGTGTATATATATTTATATGTTTTGAAAACATAAAAGATCTTACTTAGCCTCTGTGTGTTTAAAAACATGAATAGATGTTTATGGACCTGAAGAGAAGTGATTATTAACATTTATTTTCTTATTTCAGATCTACATAGACAGGATTCACTTGGAATACAGTACAATACTGAATTAAAAATAAGCTATTATTCACATATAAATGCCAGGATACCGATAAAATTGTAATGCATTTTAAGCTACTAATTAGCAGTATTAAATTGCCTTGATATAATAAAATGTTAATAATATAACATATTTGGTATCAGAATAATCAAAAAAAAAAATAACCTAATATTAACCATCTGTAATTGGGGTTATATATGATTAATGCAGAGAGTGTGATCTGATTAAATAACTATTTTATAAAAAAAAAAATTAACTTGCTTAAAAATGTCAGAAATGCTGTATTGTATTGCTATGTTGTACTGTATGCTGCCACCTGGTGTTATGTTGCGAGAACTACAGCCAGAAGGTTCTTTCTGGCTGTTAAAAATGAAATTTCCAAGGGCCAATCCGATTTAGACTTCCCAGATAACCAATGGGAAGGTCAGCTCCCGTAGTGCCACCCACATGATGTCATCAATGATTATATAATGGGAGTGTTGAATGCACAAGAGAGAGTTGTCTGTAACTTGTTGAAAATTAGTGATCTGATTTTGGCTGCGATATACCTGAAAAAAAAAAAGTTCACTTCAGCAAGGAGCTTAAAACTTATCCTTGATTTGTGCAAAAACCTTCTTTCAAATGAGATGACCTAAAGACCGCTACGAATTGGTTCAAAATTGGTGAAGTATATTGTATTTTAAATTGGTAGTTATAAGCCTAGGTATTGTTCAAATCTGTGTCTGAATTGGCTAAGTAACTCATCTATACAAGTTCTGATATTGTCGGTTAATTTTGTATTAGGATAAATTGCAGTTAAATAACAGAATATATATTTTATCCTATTGTTTTATAAACACTGTTTAGAATTGTATTGCTTGGATGTTAAAGGTTTTTAGTCCCATTGTGTTAAATAAATAAAAGGCTGAATTGTGAAGGTATATTTTTCTGGGTTTTGTAAGAAGGATAGCATATCTTAAGAGTTGGTTTTAACGCATATAAACTTTTATTTAATTTCCTTTTACTGCAAATATAGTTCAATATGTTTATGGATATTAACTAAATAAAAGAATTCAGATATTTATATTAATTGTATGGTCTAGTAGGTGCATGGTTGATAAGGGTTTCTATTTCTTTGTATTATGTTTATAACCCTGCCATAAACTTATATATATATTATTTGGATAGCACTGCTAAGATTTTCATAAATATACTGACATAATAATTGGAGGCATTGCATGAGATTTAATAATATCCATCATAATTGATATAATATATTTGTAAATAAACAGAAATTATTATAAAAGAGAAAAAAAAAAAAAAAAATCATATTTCGATATTAATATTTTGAAGATATATTTTTTTTGAAAAGTTGAAATATTAATTTTCATATTTCGAGATTGACATTAATATCTTGAAATATTATTAAAGATTAATTTTGAAAAATTTATAAAAATATTAATTTTTCATATTTCAAAATTAGTCAAAAATATTAATTTTTCATATTTTCAAAGTTAATCAAAAATATTAATTTTTTCATATTTCGGAATATTAATTTTTCATATTTCAAAATTAATAATATTTTTTTTGAAATATAAAATTTTTCCTTCTCTCTTTTTATTGGCAAAAATTGTATTAGCGTTTTAGTTAAATAAATACTAAACCAATACAATAATGTCTGTAGCCAGAAGTGACTCATTTAATTCTATACATAGCAATGAAATTGGTCCCATAACCATACCTATTACTAAAGGTCAGGTCCTTAAGAAAGATATCTTAAGTTACCTTAAAGGGAAGTTTAATATTGCGGGTGAATTAAATGATTTTATGGATATGCTTGAAACTAGGGCTAAAAATATTACCGTTAATAATAATATGTGGAATGAAGAGAATGAATTCTTCCAGGAATTATTAATGATTAATCAATGCGAAGCTCCCAAAAAGCGAGATGAACTAATACTAAAATCCTGGCCCCTTTTAATATGCATAATTGACGAAATGTCGTTTTGTGTCACAGACAAACGATTGCAAATACAGGAGCTAGAAAATAGTATTCGTTCCTCGCGCAGACGCGAAGAGGGTTTAAAAATAGCCAAAAATAAAATGGATGAATTTGCCCAAAACCTAGCCACCTTAGATAAGCACAATATGGACTTAATCGCGCAGATACAAGATTTAAATAAACAGCTTGCGCAAAGCCAGAGAGAATTAAGCGATTTAAAAAGGTCATATCGCCATAATGAAAACCCCTATATTAGCAATGAGAATAATACAGATAATGCTAACTCCTTTAGCGAACGCGTCAGGGACGAGGTACGAAAATATATAGAACAACATAGACAAATGACCCCTAACGGGTCAGAAGTAGATTTCCCAAATAGACAATCCCCTCAGGATGTAAATCCAGAGGACAGCTGTAGCGCAGCTGATGCGGGGGAGGGAAACTCTAACAGAGAATCCCAAAATAAGTCTGATAAAGTCTATGATTCCCATAAAATAATCACTTTCGTACAACGCGCAGTACCTATATTCTCCAATAAGGGAACAACATCTGTAATTGATCATTTACAGGCTTTTGAAAATGCGTTAGCTATAATGAATGTTACAAGTGAGAAATTGAAAATTGAATTTCTGCCTTGGGTATTTGACAGTAAGCATCACAAATTCTTTGCTTCACTAAAGGATATGAATATTCATTCCTGGAATGGGGTAAAACAACAATGCAGAAAAGAATTCGGGCAATATCGCACTAAAACTGCCGCGAAAATAGCGGTATATGGTTTAAAGTGTCGTGCGAATCAGAGTCCAGTCGAATTCCTTTCTGTATTGAAAAATGCGTACAGTATGGCTGAAGATAATCCCAGATTTGATGGCTCAGAATTTGTAAATTTATTTTTTGAAGCATTGCCTACACCCATCAAAATCAACTTAGCTAGAGATTTTGATGAGGACTGCTCATTGGAATGGCTGATCAAAGAGAGTACGAAGTTATACTCTATTCAGCAGTCCAGTGAGCAGGGGGTTAAAAAGGAGTCAAAACCCAAAATTGTGGCAGAAACTAGGGTGTCACCTAGCCCCCTCAATTTGGAGTCCAACAAGAGGACTTATGCAGAGGTGGCCAGTCAAAACAGGCCATCTCCACAGAGGTTTAATTCTGCCCCTCCCCCTACACAGGTTGAGGCGCAGGGAGACTATAACCAAAGTGGGGGACATAATCAGGTGAATAATTACTCACAAAGAGAATACTCACCAAATAATTGGTATCCGCGCAAGGGTAGATACAATAGACGGCGAAGATATTCTCAGGGTAACCAGACACCCCAGGTATATAATGCTCCCCAAAGTACTAATGCTGAACAAGCTGAACCCCAGGGGCAACCACGCCAGAATAGAAATAGTGGCCCTGATTCTGAGGGAACCCAATGGTCCAGGAATCAGTACAATGGGGCACCAAGAGATAGGCCCAGGGGTAGAGGTAACTTGTACAATCAGGTAGATATGCTGTTTACCCAATTAAATCGGTTGAGCGAACAAATCGCTAATATGAGTCAAAAATCTACGGCTCAGCAACCGAACAATACTTTTTTAGGGGTACAGCCAGTGGTCAGCAGTGGACCACAGGCACAGTCATAAATACTGCAGTATCACCTGAAGGGGAGGGGAGAGATATACAAAATGTAGTAATAAATATCAATGATACTAATCATGTTATCTCCCCACAGACCGGAAACGGACAAATTAGCTGTGACAATGAGCGACATCAGCCGGAAAAAGTTAACAAATCTCTTCCTTTGCAGCTCTCTCTTAACCTTGTTTCCACAGATGCAGTACAAAAGAATCCAGCCGACCCTGTCATAGAGGAAACAGGTAGGTATGAAGCTTCTTCTGCATCGGAAAGCATGGCAAACTCAGGTAATACGTGGCGAAGCCCACAAATGTATGAGAATGCAAATTTTATGTGTGAAATGATAGAAACTGCAGGAAGATATTATGTACTAGTTGAGCTGCAAGATTCAGTCTCCAACCCTATCAGGGGATTAATTGACACTGGGTCACAGGCAACTATCTTATCCCACAGATACTACACACAGCTAAATGAGCTAACACCCCACAAACCTAAAATAAAAGAATTTGACGGTTCTCTGATAGGTGTTGGGGGTGATTCCCTAAAAGTCTACGGTACTGCCTGGTTAAAATTTAAATTGGGGAACAGGGTCATAAGACACCCTGTCATTATAGTGGATCTGCCAACTGATCGTTTAATTATTGGTAGTGATCTCCTGAAACGATTAAGCACCATAATTGATTGCATAAATAATGTAATTTGGTCGCAAGTTAAACGGCCTATCAATTATGAAAAATCTGGTATATCTCACGCCCGACATAGCTGTCACGTGGTGGAAGAGAAACCAGATGCTGTGGAGATTCATTTCAGGAATAACTCTGCACCTGAAATCACTATTCTACAAATAGACGATCAGACTCCTTTTAGTGGCTCTGATGGTAATACTTTTAAAATTTCGCCTGGAAAGATAGCGAATATTTCCCTAGATGGCGATGTACTAACCATATCACTCCACAAGGGGGATCATAAAATCCCTAAGGGGGGAGGCCACACTCAATACCTCACAGGGATTGAGAGAGTTAAAGAGGATCTATTTATCCCTATACAAGTGCATGACCTTGGTAAAACCGAGTATGCTAAAATAAACTTAAAACAGGAAGCTAGCTATATAAGCGAAGGTTTATTAGCGCAGATAGCTGAACCTAAAGTGATTAAATATCTTTCTCCCCAAGACCACAGTGTCAGCAACCTGGATGACAGGTCTGAAAGCTATAACATCACCGCTAAGTGCTTATTATCTATCTCTATAGGAAATAAGTCAGTGAAGCACCTGTTTTTAGTTTTAAATACTCCCCATAATCAAATATACATTGGCAATGATATCTTACATAGATATGCCATACAAATAGATTTGATTAATTCTTGCCTCTGGAGCAGGTTAAAGGGGGACCCTGAAGTATTTCAGGATGAAAATGCAGCCCTGAAATCAAACCAGCAATTGCCATATGCTGTGAATATGCAGGTATCTAGCGATGTCATAATTCCTGCTGGGGCTGATAAATTTCTTTTACCCTTACAGGTAAAGAGAGGTCAGAAATTAAAAACTTCTGAAACACTGATTTGCCTCTCCCATAGAATACAAAATCTGGGTGTCTCAGTAACCTACACTCCTATGGTGAATATTGGAACTGTTCCAATAAATATTATTGTGCATAACATGACCCCACAGGATATAACATTATCCAAGGGAACTACCATAGGATATGCACTGGAATCAAGTTATTACACTTTTGGATTCCAGAATAATGTAATTGGGCTAATACCTGAAGGATACCTAACTGAAGAACAATTAATAGAACAATCCTTTGCATCTATGCCAGAGGGTCTATTTAATATTCAGTCTATTTATCCCTTCAGCTCAGAGGAAGGCATCTGTAAAATTGAAGAAGCCTCTCTAGTGTTTGATCAGCCAATCAAACAGCAAGATTACCCCAATACCCAGAGTCATGGGAGCAATGTAAATTATAATCAAGGGGATCTCACCTCTAGACTGGAAGAAGCCTATGAAATAGGACAGCCTGAAATCTTTCCAGGATTTCAGCAAATAGTCGAAGAGCAAATATCCTTAGCTAATGGCTGTTCCAGCGATGATGAACGCCAACAGCTGCGAGAACTCCTGATGGAGTACAAGGATATTTTTGCTAAGGATTCTTATGACTGTGGTACTACAGACTTGCACATTGCAAGAATACAAACAGATCCCGATGCACCACCTGTATTTGTCAAACAATACAGACTTCCCTTAGCCTCATATGATTCTCTTGCAGAGATCATAAGGAATTTGGAAGAAAGAGGTATTATCAGACAGGTGCACAGCTCTTATAATAATCCTATTCTAGGTGTCCTTAAGCCCAATGGACAATGGCGTTTGTGTGCTGACTTAAGACAGCTAAACAAACGAGTATACATGTCTGGCTGGCCTGTACCATACATTGACCAGTGCCTAGCACAAATGCAAGGATCCAAAATATTCACTGCCATTGATTGTGCACAGGGATATTGGACCATAAAGGTACATGAAAAGGACCAATATAAGCTAGCATTCTCCTTCCAAAAGGTCCAATATGCATTTCAAAGACTTCCTTTTGGATACATAAATTCTGGACATGAATTTGCTGTATTCATGCATAAGGCTATGCCTGATGCACTGGAAAGGGGGACCTTATCTTATGTTGATGATGTTTTAATCAAAAGCACAGACTTTGAAAAACACATCGCAGAGCTTAAACACGTCCTCAGCCAACTTAAAAGGGCAGGTGTCAAATTATCCCTGCAAAAAGCTCAATGGTGCCGCACTCGTGTAAACTTCTTGGGACATGAAGTTACCTCTGATGGATTAAATCCCCAGAAGAAAAAGGTGAAAGCTATAGTGAATTCTAAAAACCCAACTAACTTAAAGGAATATGAAATAAATGATAAAGTTTATCTTTATAACTTTGGAAGAGATCAGGTTAGGGAGAAGAAATTTCTTCCCTCATGGAAAGGTCCTTTTGTCATTACTGACAAAATATCTCCAGTGGCCTATAAAATACGGATCCCCAAAAATGAAGGTTTCATAGATAAATGGGTACATATAAATCAACTGCGGGCATGTCATCCCAGGTCCCAACTACAAGTCATAGAGGGAGAATGAAGTGTCATATCCCCAAATGCACTAAAGACATACTGTAATTTAAAGATGCCTAACTGATAAACATGAAAGCTCAAAATAACAAACTTTCTTCATAAGAGACTGTCTATGAGGTATACGGTTGATCCTCATCAAATACCACTGACTTTAAGCCAATTCAAATACATGTGTCCTACATCTATTTGAAGTTGGAAGGGGGATTTATGTCAGAGTATATAAATATTATGATGAATATTACATATGTGTATATATATATATATATATATATGTATATTTTATACACTGTATATGTTAGATGAGACCTCAGGATTAATTAAACATGAGTTTGTTGAACACAGCTTCTAATACACGTCTATCAGGATTGACGATCAGTAGAGCCTTTTTGAAACACAAACATTTCTTTTCTAAAGGAAATAGCTCAGTGACCCTATTCATTTGACTATATATGCAGATTTTATAACCTCAGAACATTTGGTGAGGTGAGAAAAGAATGTGTTCAAGGACCCCTTTGGAATTTGACACGTGTGATACAACAGTTCTATCTCACTGAATCTCTATTTGAAGACTTACTGCAAAAACCCCTCTTGGGGGAAGGTGACACAAATAAAATCAAATACACATCTGCACTGCTGGCTAAACAGGAAATATGCTGTTTTAAAGACTCTTACAACTCCTCATGGATTGACCCCATGTGGAGCAATAAAGGCCTTGGAAAACACAGACAAATGCTAAGATGTGACTCTGGAAGTCACGTAAGCAGACAGCAAATAAACATTTTTTTTTTCTCTCTCTGTTTAAATACATGCCCCAGAATGTATTAAATATAGAAATTTGGGAAATTGTCTAATTCTATATTATTATTACATGGGTATTTGCTAAGCTTGGGAGGTAACTGTTTTAATCAGTCAAAAATGTGTAATAAATTCTGTTTTGTTTATATTTTTCAGACAGATAATCTCAAATCTACATAGAAGTGAATGTGCATGTATGTGTGTATATATATATATATATATATATGTGTGTATATATGTATATATATGTGTATATATATTTATATGTTTTGAAAACATAAAAGATCTTACTTAGCCTCTGTGTGTTTAAAAACATGAATAGATGTTTATGGACCTGAAGAGAAGTGATTATTAACATTTATTTTCTTATTTCAGATCTACATAGACAGGATTCACTTGGAATACAGTACAATACTGAATTAAAAATAAGCTATTATTCACATATAAATGCCAGGATACCGATAAAATTGTAATGCATTTTAAGCTACTAATTAGCAGTATTAAATTGCCTTGATATAATAAAATGTTAATAATATAACATATTTGGTATCAGAATAATCAAAAAAAAAAATAACCTAATATTAACCATCTGTAATTGGGGTTATATATGATTAATGCAGAGAGTGTGATCTGATTAAATAACTATTTTATAAAAAAAAAAATTAACTTGCTTAAAAATGTCAGAAATGCTGTATTGTATTGCTATGTTGTACTGTATGCTGCCACCTGGTGTTATGTTGCGAGAACTACAGCCAGAAGGTTCTTTCTGGCTGTTAAAAATGAAATTTCCAAGGGCCAATCCGATTTAGACTTCCCAGATAACCAATGGGAAGGTCAGCTCCCGTAGTGCCACCCACATGATGTCATCAATGATTATATAATGGGAGTGTTGAATGCACAAGAGAGAGTTGTCTGTAACTTGTTGAAAATTAGTGATCTGATTTTGGCTGCGATATACCTGAAAAAAAAAAAGTTCACTTCAGCAAGGAGCTTAAAACTTATCCTTGATTTGTGCAAAAACCTTCTTTCAAATGAGATGACCTAAAGACCGCTACGAATTGGTTCAAAATTGGTGAAGTATATTGTATTTTAAATTGGTAGTTATAAGCCTAGGTATTGTTCAAATCTGTGTCTGAATTGGCTAAGTAACTCATCTATACAAGTTCTGATATTGTCGGTTAATTTTGTATTAGGATAAATTGCAGTTAAATAACAGAATATATATTTTATCCTATTGTTTTATAAACACTGTTTAGAATTGTATTGCTTGGATGTTAAAGGTTTTTAGTCCCATTGTGTTAAATAAATAAAAGGCTGAATTGTGAAGGTATATTTTTCTGGGTTTTGTAAGAAGGATAGCATATCTTAAGAGTTGGTTTTAACGCATATAAACTTTTATTTAATTTCCTTTTACTGCAAATATAGTTCAATATGTTTATGGATATTAACTAAATAAAAGAATTCAGATATTTATATTAATTGTATGGTCTAGTAGGTGCATGGTTGATAAGGGTTTCTATTTCTTTGTATTATGTTTATAACCCTGCCATAAACTTATATATATATTATTTGGATAGCACTGCTAAGATTTTCATAAATATACTGACAAAAGGAATGCCAAAATCTGGAGACAAACTGGCTACCCCGGTCCGACACTATCTCCTTGGGTAACCCATGTAAACGGAAGACCTCCCGGGCAAAAATTGAAGCAAGCTCCTGAGCGGTAGGCAGCTTCATCAAGGGAATGCAATGTGACATTTTAGAAAAAGGATAACAGTATTGCCATTGGAAACAGGGAGCTCGACAATGAAGTCCATGGAAAGATGTGTCCAAGGACGCTCACCATTAGCAATAGGTTGAAGAAGACCCACAGGAAGACATCGAGGAGTCTTATTCTGTGCACAAACTGAGCAGGAGGCAACATACGCAGCAACATCAGAACGAAGACCTGGCCACCAGAATTGTCGAGTGACAGACCAAATCATTTGGTTCTTGCCAGGGTGACCTGCGGCTTTAGGATAGTGGTAAGTGTGCAAAAGTTTAGTTAGAAGATTCTCAGGAACAAAACACTTACCACTAGGTTTCTCAGGAGGTGCATTAGTTTGTGCAGCCAGGATCTCCTCCCCAAAGGGAGAAGTCAAATACGTATGGTAGCCAAAATATGGTCAGGAGGTATAACAGGAGTAGGTACAGACTCCTCCTTGGACAGAGGCAAAAATTGTTGAGAGAGGGCATCAGCCCTAACATTCTTACTACCAGGCAGGTAGGAGACCACATAATTAAACCGAGACAAAAATAGCGCCCATCTGGCCTGTCGGGGTGACAAACGTTTTGCTTCAGATAGATAAGTTAAATTCTTGTGGTCAGTAAGAATGAGCACTGGCACGCTAGTACCCTCGAGAAGATGCCTCCATTCCTTAAGTGCCAAAATTATGGCCAGTAATTCCCTGTCGCCAATTTCATAATTGCACTCCGCTGGAGACAATTTTCTAGAGTAGAGACCACACGGATGCAATAAACCGTTAGGCGTAGGACGTTGAGACAAGAGGGCACCTACTCCAGTCTCAGACGCATCAACCTCAAGAACGAAAGGAAGGACAGGGTTAGGATGAGACAGAACTGGAGCAGCAGCAAAGGCAGTCTTAAGACTATCAAAGGCCTTAATGGCAGTAGGTGACCAATGGAGTGGATCATTCTCTTTACGGCTCATGTCAGTGACAGGTTTGAGCAAGGAAGAAAAGTTTTTAATAAAGTACTATAGTAATTGGCGAACCCAAAAAAACGTTGAATAGACTGAAGACCAACTGGGCGAGGCCACTGCAGAACTGCAGATAACTTGTCAGGATCCATGGAGAACCCTGCAACGGAGATAACATAACCTAGGAAGGTTACTTGAGTCTGATGGAACTCACATTTCTCGAGTTTACAAAATAGGCCGTTCTCACGTAGTCTCTGAAGAACCCGTGTAACATCAGAATGATGAGCCTCAAGTGTGGGTGAGTGTATGAGGATGTCGTCTAAGTAAACCACAACACACTGTTGCAACATATCTCGTAGGACATCATTAATAAATTCCTGAAAAACAGCAGGAGCATTACATAGGCCAAAGGGCATTACAAGATACTCATAATGCCCGCCCCTGGTGTTAAATGCTGTTTTCCATTCGTGGCCCTCCTTAATCCTAACGAGATTGTACGCTCCTCTCAAATCAAGTTTAGTAAAGACCGTAGCTCCCTTGAGGCGGTCAAAGAGTTCCGTAATAAGCATTCTTAATGGTAAGACGATTAAGACCCCTATAATCGATACATGGTCTTAACTCGCCACCCTTTTTCTTCACAAAGAAGAAGCCAGCCCCTGCAGGAGAGCAGGATTTGCGGATGATCCCCCGCGACAGAGCATTGGCAACATACTCTTCCATAGCACAATTCTCTGCAACAGACAGAGGGTACACCCGGCCCCGAGGAGGAATGGCTCTGGGTTGCAGGTCTATGGCACAATCGTAAGACTGGTGAGGAGGCAACGTACCGGTACTCCTCTGGCAATTGAGATACCGAAGAAGTGCACAAGACTTTAACTGGTTTCCGAAGACAAATGGAAATACATTACGGGGACCATGACAAAATTTCGGACCTGCGCCAGTCGAGACTGGGATTGTGCTTTTGGAGCCAGGGATAACCCAGAACAACCCGAAAATGCGGAGATTTTATCACCTGGAACTGGAGGGTTTCAAAATGGAGAGCCCCAACAGCCATGGACAACCGGGCAGTTTCTTGAGTAACGAATGCGGGCTGAAGGGGCCTGCCATCAATGGCCTCAATAGCAAGCGGAAACGGACCAAGGCAAAACAGGAATGGAGTGCTTTGATACAAAAGCACTGTCAATGAAATAGCCCGCAGCACCGGAGTCAACAAGAGCCTGAGTGACTATGGAGGAGTCCACCCAGGAAAGGACAACTGTGACCAAAGGTTTCTCCTTAAGCAGTCCCGGGGACGAGAATAAACCACCCAAGGTCTGCCCCCGACAGGACCTTAGTTATGAGCGTTTCCCGGCCGTGTAGGACAAGACTTCAAAAGGTGGCCCTGTAACCCACAATAGAGGCAGAGCCCCTCCCTCCTTCTAAAGGACCTCTCCGCCGTGGAGAGACACGTGAATCCTAGCTGCATCGGCTCAGCAGTACCTGGTGACTCTGGACCAGGAGGCATGGGAGGAGAGGGAGGCATGGGTGGCAACGAACATGTAGGAGACAACGGAACAGGTGGCTTCCGCAAGCGCTCCTTGAAAGAGGGCCTCTCTCTGAGTCTGATGTCAATAATTATCAAAAAAGACACCAATGCCTCGAGATCCTCTGGTAAATCTCTGGCAGCAACTTCGTCTTTAATCGCATCAGAGAGCCCATGAAAGAAGGCGGCAACAAGGGCTTCATTGTTCCAACCTACCTCTGCGGCAAGCGTACGGAACTCAATAGCATACTGAGCAACAGATCTTGTACCTTGCTGAATGGACATGAGTCATTTAGCAGCAGAGGAGGAGCAAGCCGGAACATCAAATACCCTTCGAAAGGAGGCCACAAATTCAGGGTAATTTGAAATCACAAGTTTATTAGTCTCCCACAAGGGATTAGCCCAGGCAAGAGCTGTGTCAGAGAGTAACGAGATGAGAAATCCCACCTTAGCTCTGTCACAGGGAAACGCCTGAGGTAACATCTGGTTACCTGGTTCAAAAACCCTCTGCAGCTGCAGCCGCCTGTGCAGGAAGTAAGTAAGGGGAGGAATGATAGAAAACTAAAGTTCCCAGAAACACCCTGAGAAGTCACATGTCAATCAGGGCTGCTGATTGACATGTGACTTCTCAGGGTGTTTCTGGGAACTGTAGTTTTCTATCATTCCTCCCCTTACTTACTTCCTGCACAGGCGGCTGCAGCTGGTGAAGCCACCGTAGCTCCTCGTGTGCAGTGAGCTCAGCACTAGGGGAAATCCTATTGGTACGCAGCAGAGGGTGTGTGCAGGTGTGTCCCTGACGTAGTGGTTACACAGTAAGACTGCTATTGAGACCGGAATACCCGCGGCAACATTTATCTGCTTCGGATACAACAAACTTTGTGGGGATATCTGGAGATCCAAATAACAACAGCATTGTCCAAGCTGCAGGGTTACGAGGGACAACTATAAAACTGATGTGCCTTATTTTGCTTGAACTCTTGTGAGTACATTACTTTGTGTGCTTTGTTTCATTAAAAATATATCTACACCTGAATCGTGTTCTGCGCTTCTCTCCTCCTATCTTTTTCTAAAAAGTCCCCATACTTTGTGATATCGTAGAGGGGTCATTGTGTGAGATAGCTTTGGTGACTATTTAGTGGCACAATGGGGAATTTTGTTTTTAACGCTTAGAGAAATGCTGGAAAATGACTTTTTTTTAAATTTGAGTGACATTTATAACAAAAATGCTTGTTGTATTCATTAAAACATTTTTTATTAGCATATATGTATGGTACAGCCTTTAATAGTCTTAAGAAAGTGCTAACAAATAAGTGTCTGATAGCTTGACTACTGTGTTATAACTGTCTGATAGCTCCAAAACAGTGTCTGATAGCTTGACTTGGATTTTTCAACTGTCTGATAGCTTGACTCCAGTATCTGAAGGGGGATATATATATGGCCTCTGACTCCAAATGTCTCTTATATGAAACAGAGGCAGGACCGTTTGTTTGATGAAAACACGGTTTTTAATAATAAGGGTAACAGGATCATCACACTTGTTTACAGAACAAAAAAATAATAAATAAATAAAAACATATAGAATCGATTGAATCACTTAATACACTTAGGCACGAGCCGGTCAGCTTGAGGAGCAGAAAATTAACCACAAACCTCCTGATCGGCTATTCTGCCGTGGTGTAATAGTGTAAAATGACAGGGGGTGGAGCTTGGCGCATTTCACGACTCTATTGGTCGCTTCTTCAGAGGTTGGTGACGCCCCCCTATAACTCATTTATGCATCACAGCCCCTATATTGATGAGCACCCATCCTCCATCTTTGTAGTGGGCATATAGTTCCCCCATGCATATTTACTTAGATATTACAATTCCATTTAAAATCCCAACTGTGTAATTTAAAACCTCTCTCATACATTATTTTAAATACTTAAAAACAATATAAATAAATATATATATATTATTTAAAACGTTAAAATACTAGTAACTGTTTTAAGTAAGCTTCATCTAAAAACACATTAGTGAAGGAATACTTTGGCCTTAATTTCGTCAAAAAGACTGTTTTTGCACCTGTTTATCCGATTTTTAACCATTCCATTAAAACTTATAGAGAGGGTATAAGGACACATATATGTTAGCCACAGTTTAAAGACAAATACTTTCCCCTTCAAATCTGTTAACCCTAGAGGGGATTTTAGTATGAATGTACTGAAAACCATTTAGATCGTGTTTCACAGAAGGAACCCCCTATCTAAATATAGTGCATAGAACTGTAACATAAGGTCACTAAAATATGTTTAAATATATACCTAAGTATTTACCTAAATATTAGAGAGAACCATGAAAATCTGTATTTGTCTAGAGGAAGGCAGCAAGGTCAATGTCCCTGTTTAAACCTAATGGACCCAAGCAATCCAAAGCGTGGATCCAGAAGGTTTCCCTTTTTCTTAGAGCCAATAACCTGCTGCCCCCTCTGGGAACTACTTGTACCTGTTCAAAAGCCTTGAAATAAAATTGTGTTGGGTCACTGTTATGATGATCTTTAAAGTGTTTGATCAAAGGGTTTTTTAGTACTCCAGCCTCAATATTTTTAATATGTTCAAGGCATCTAGTTTTTAAGGTACGTTTGGCTCTGCCTACGTACCTCAAAGGAGTATCGCACTTGCATTCCAACATATAGACTATAAATTCAGATTTACAATTAAGTCTCCCCTTTATTTCATGATCCTTACCCCCTATATCTTTGCCTATACTCTTATTATAGACTTTTGAATTATGAGTATGTTCACAACACACACAGTTTTTCCTGTAACATTTAAAAAAAACATTTAGGGCTGCAGAATGCACAAAACCATTTGTCAGAGTCCTAAACCCTATTTATTTCGTGATTTAGCAAGAGCATGCCATTTTAAACAATTTTCTAATTTACTTCTATTGCCTAATTTGCTTCATTCTCTTGATATACTTTGCTGAAAAGCATATCTAGATAGGCTCAGTAGCTGCTGATTTCTTGCTGCACATAGATGCCTCATCTAATTGGCTTACCCATGTGCATTGCTATTTCTTCAACAAAGGAAATCTAAAGAATGAAGCAAATTAGATAATAGAAGTAAATTGGAATGTTTAAAATTGTATTCTCTATCTGAATCACTAAAGAACATTTTTGGGTTTAGTATCCCTTTAAGCTCTGGCTGTTGTGTTTTTTGCCTCCTCCTGGTTTGAGGGGGGGGGGGATTTCCCAACAGTAATTGAACAAACTCATGGACTCTCCATGCCATGAAAGAAAATAACTTATCAGGTAAGCATACATTTTGTTTTCATAAGTTTCATGAGAAGAATACGGTAAGAAAAGACTTAAAGCTGTAGAGTTCAGTGTCATGAAATCTAGTGGTATATAGAGAACAGGCCTGTTACTTTACCATTGTTTCAGTGAGGTGGACAGATACTAGACAGAGTGTGTTTTAAAAGAATAATGGTTTTAACTGCCTAAGTGTGGTTGATGATCTAGTGTCAACTTCTGGGAGCCTTAATTTACTATATATTCTAGTGGGGCAATAAGACCATATTGGGGTAACTCTTCATGGCGTTGTGTCGACATCTTTAGGTAGGACAATGTCACAAACAATACACATCAGACAACTGCTCACTGTTCTTAATGTAAGGGGTTTGTACAGCTCTTTTGGAGCCCATATTTCAGGATCCCTTATTTGAAGGAGGGTGATATTTTTTTTTTCCAGATTTGGTGTTCTGTGCTCTTCTAAGATGTTGGTTACCTGTTTTATAGTGATTACCTGCAACAGTAGACACTAAGGAGCTTTAGGTAGGAAAATGGGGCTCTGGAGCCACTGTCACTCCATCTTATACCAGATAGAAGGACAATTAACCTCTTGAGAAATAGCAAGTCTCTCTATTTAAAGTGGGGTATCATTGGCACCAATAAAGTAATCTATATTTATAGAAAGGAGGGGCCTAATATAATTAAACACTAGCCACATTACTCGTAATACTTAATGTAACATTAAACCCAATATTTATGCATATGAAAGAGCAGCAATGAAATAGGTTTGCTTAAAAATGTTAATGCTGTTCAAATTGATTAAAACAATTTTTAAATGAATACGACAAGTATAATACTTTCTTCAGGCCTACTGTAAATCTGCAAAATGTTGTAGAATATGGTTTACCACTAGAATGCAATATTAATTAAAAACCCCATAATTTATGCTTACTGATAAATTTCTTTGCTTCCTGGCAGGGAGAGTCCACAACTTCATTCCTTATTGTTGGGAAATACAACACCTGGCCACCAGGAGGAGGCTTAAATATCCCTCCCACTTCCCTTATCCCCCCAGTCATTCTGCCGAGGGAACAAGGAAAAGTAGGAGAAACATCAGGGTATAAAAGTGCCAGAAGAAATAACATAAAAAAGTGAGCCGCCCAACAAAAATAAATTACGAGCGGGGTCGTGGACTCTCCCTGCCAGGAAGGAAAGAAATTTATCTGGTAAGCATAAATTATATTTTCCTTCCATAAGGCAGGGAGAGTCCACGATTTCATTCCTTACTTTTGGGAAAACTTTACCCAAGCTCCAGAGGACACTGAAGGAATCACGGGAGCAAACAAAAGAGAGGTGGACCCTAGTCTGAGGGAACCACAGCCTGCAAAACTTTTCTCCCGAAAGCTGCTTCGGCCGAAGCAAACACATCAAACTTGTAAAATTTTGAAAAAGTGTGTAAGGAGGGCCAGGTAGCCGCCTTACAAATCTGATCCATAGAGGCTTCATTCTTAAAAGTCCAGGAGGAAGCCACTGCTCTAGTAAAATAAGCCGTTATCCTCTCAGGAGGCTTTTGTCCTGCTGTCTCGTAAGCTAAGCGGATGATACTCCTCAACCAGAAAGATAGGGAAGTCGTTGTGGCCTTCTGCCCCCTACGCTTCCCCAAATAGATGACAAAGAGGAAGATTATCTGAACTCCTTAGTAGCCTGAAGATAAAACTTCAAGGCACGAACCACATCTAGAATATGAAGCAAACGTTCCTTCGCTGAAGGATTATTAGGACACAAAGAAGGAACAACAATCTCTTGATTAATGTTACGAGCAGATACCACCTTAGGGAGAAACCCTAATTTAGTACGTAAAACCGCTTTATCAGCATGGAGAACAAGATAAGGGAGGGGGTCACATTGCAAAGCAGAAATCTCAGAAACTCTGCACGCAGAGGTAATAGCCATCAAACAAATAACCTTCCAAGGATAATTTAATTTCAACAGTATGCATAGGCTCAAACAGAGAACAAGATTGAGGCTCCAAGGTGGAGCCGCAGATCTAAACACAGTTCTGAGCCTTAACGAAGGACTGCATGCCTGGAAATTCGATCAATCTTCTGTGCAGTAACACCGACAGGACCAATATCTGTCCCTTCAGGGAACTAGCAGACCCTTCTCCAGTACATCCTGGAAAAAAGACAAAATTCTGGCAACCATAACCTTATGCCAGGAAAAGCCACGCACTTCACACCAGTACAAGTAAGCCCTCCACACTTTATGATAGATACGACGAGTAACTGGCTTACGAGCTTGAATCAGAGTGTCGATAACACTCAAAAAAAACTTTCTTGGCTATGACTAAACGTTCAATCTCCACGTAGTCAGCCTCAGAGAACCTAGAAGGGGCCAAGCCTTCAGAGCATTGAAGATTGCCCGGAGTTCCAATATATTGATCGGAAGAGAGGACTCCTCCTCTCCTCCTCCTGAGTCCACTGCCCTTGTGCCTTCTTGGCACCCCAAACGGCTCCCCAGCCAGAAAGACTTGTGTCCGTAGTCACAATCTCCCAGGACGGTATCAAGAAGCACGTGCCTTGGGACAGATGATCTGGACAGAGCCACCAAGAGAGCGAGTCTCTCGACAGGTTGTCCAGCACAATTTGTTGAGACAGATCTGAATGGTTGCCGTTACATTGTCTCAGCATGCATAGTTGTAAGGGTCTGAGATAGAATCTGGCAAAAGGAATGATGTCCATACAGCACACTATGAGTCCAATCACCTCTATACACTGAGCCACTCAGGGTCTCAAGGAGGCCTGGAGGGCAAGACATGCAGTAGTTAGCTTGCAACACCTCTGATCTGTGAGAAATATTCTCATGGATATGGAGTCTATTATTGTCCCCAGGAAATTTACCCTGGTATCTGGAGTAAGAGAACTCTTTTCCAAGTTTATCTTCCATCCATGTGATCGAAGAAGACTAAGAAGGGACTCCGAGTGTCCTTCCGCTAGACGAAAAGATGGTGCCTGTACCAAGATATCGTCCAGGTAAGGCGCTACTGAAAAAGGGAACAATCAGAAAATTGTTTAGACACTTTAAGTCCAGAATTGGATGAAAAGTTCCCTCATTTTTTGGAACCACAAAAAGGTTTGAATAAAACCCCAAACCTTTTTCTGCTGTAGGTACCAGGACAATTACTCCTAGAGAGGAGAGATCCCTTACGCAACCTAAAAAGGCAGTCCTCTTTTCTGGTAATGTAGACAGTCTGGAAAGTAGGAATCTGCCCCTGGGTGGATGAGATTTGAATCCTATCCGGTATCCCTGAAATACAACCTCCTGGACCCAAGGATCCTGTACATCCTGGAACCAAGCTTCTGATCCGATACCGGATCGGGGGCCGCCCCTTCATGGAGATTTGTTCTCGGCAGGCTTCTTAGTCTTTTAGTAAAAAACGCAGATGTTCAATTTTAAATCTAAAGAAGGGTTCCTTCGCTGAAGGAGGTTTAGAAACTGAGGTTTCCGACTCAGAAAGTTCACCCTCTGAAGCTACAGAGGTTAACTCATCTTCGGATAGCTGGGACATAGTCGCTAAATCCGACAAATATTTAGATGACTCTAAGTCAGGAGAACTATGTTTAACCTTTCTCTTATGTTTGCTAGAGGGAGGTAAGGCACTTAGGGCCGCAGACACCGCCGATTGTAACTGCGTGGTAAAGTCCGCAGGAAAAAAGCCCCCTCAAGATGAAGGATTAGTTGAGCCGCAGGGAACTGCATGTGGAGCGGGTAGTGTAGAAAGGGTAGTAATCTCTCAGGACATAGATTCCTGAGAGGTAGACAGTTCAGAGGGGCTAATAGCACTATGAGTATTGGCAGGCTTGTCTCCCTTCTTAGACTTTAGAACACTGCTTAGGCAAATGGAACAAAATTGAGCAGGCGGGTACACCACGGCCTCCTCACAATATAAACAGGAATTATTAATCAGTACAGAAGGAGCGGAGCCTTCTAATGTAGTATCAGAGTCCTCCATAGCTAAGTATATATCCACAGAAGGACAAACAAAATCATGCTTTTATTTAAAAAAACGGTACCTTTATATTCCCAATGGCTGGGGCACTCACCACCTCCTAGACCCAGACAGCTACCAGTGAAAACGCTCTCCTTAGGGGTGATGTCTGGATTTCCGGTGCAGGGTGGAGCGTACTACAGGTGATGTGCAGGTGGTGTACAGCTTAGCGTGCTGCAACGAGTACCCATCTTTCGACTGGCGCATTTACCTGGGCCGTGTATACAGACTGGCCTGGACCCAGAAGTGGGAGCAAGCGCTACGGAAGTCCAAACAGCAACGATAGCTTTGTGGCTGAAGCAGTTCCAACAATCCATTAGAGCAGGTACAAGCAGGATCTCTTCCTGACAAGCATCTTCAGTACCCTCATCTCAAGAAAGCAACGAACCAGGTCGGTATTTGGTAGGATATTTAAATCCCATACTTCTACTGCAGACACGCAGCTGGTGTGTGATGCCACTGAGATGTGACTGTGCTCAATCGTTAACAGTGAAGCAGAACGGACAAGAAGCTGCACAGTGAATGGTACTGCTTTTCTTTTACTATTGCTCTAACCCTCTGCTATTAACAAGTGTAAAACACACAGACTGCGACTTTTCAGTTAATGCTTAGTGCTTTGAACTGCTTTGCACGCTTTGACAAACCGCATCTGTTATCTTGAACTCATTTCTGCTTTTGCATTGCTGCAATCCAGTTGTCTCTAAGGAATTAGGTTTAAGTCAATATTACAGCAATTATATATGGAATATGCTCTACCTATGCGCAAACAGCAATTATATAGCAGTTAGAGGTGAGCTATATATATCCTGACTGCTGCATGCTAAGCTAATTTAACCCTACATCAGACTAACGGCACTAATTAACCCACAAACCTACTCTCTGTGCTTAAGTTCTGGATTCAAAGAGCCAGAGGTATAACTAATTCTGATGGGAGGAGAGAAAGTGGGAAAGACATTTTCTGAACTGTAGGCTTAACATTACATAGTGGAGCAACTGGGAAATCTCTAGTCTGATCCACAACGTAAGCCATTTTCCTCCCATAACCCCATGGGTAGGAGTTGAAAATGGCTAAAACACTGGTAACCCAGAAGGACCTGGAAAGACCCACGCCAACAGACCATACAGACCCTGACAGGAGGAAAGAAGGGAAGGCAAGGAGATATCTGGAACCACATAGTGGACTTTATTTAAGTAACTTTGTACCCGGAAGACTTAATTTCCAGAGAAACATTGAGTTACCAATACTATTCTTAAGCTGGCCCTCCCATAACCCAACGGGTAGGAGTCTGAAAAGGCACCTGCTAAGAGACTGCAAATGTATTATATGGATTTCTGTGTAAAGGATTTGCAGAGACTAGTCTCTATAAGAGGGAATTGTTAAATTCTAACTATAGGCACTTACAAACATTTGCATACTTAAACTAAAAATTTGATAAAGCTATTCAATATTTGGGAAACAATTCCAACTGCATTTAGTATTGTACTTCTTAGATTAGTAGTGATATAGTAGATTGTAGGAATCTTTTAAATATTGCATATAAATAAACATCTCTTCTTGAATTTAAGAAGAGAAGGGGAATATCTCTCCTGCTTTTGGTAGACGTGGCTTATACGCACAAGTTACGTCTGAAAAAAAAGAACCTCAACCACATGATTCACTTAGATGCACATTTAAGCACAAACACAATTTGATTTTGCTAACATACACGTTAGAAAACTGTTTTTATATATATAATAATTCACATATATTAAAAAAAAATGAAACCAACAGAGATAAATTTAGAACACTCACAAGAACAGTCTGATATAAGCTTCACTAATGCTGGGATAGCTGACATAATGGCACAAATAAACCAAAGCTATTTCACCCCAACTAGAATCGCTTAAAACAGAGATTAAGCAAGAGATTAGCATACTGACAAATTAAATCAGACAATTTGCCTCAAGGATGAACGAAGTAGAAGGGTCTCTGACTTAAAAGATAGGGTTACTCATCTTGAACACACTGACTTACAACACAGTAATAATACACTTAACTTTCAAGCAAGACTGGAAGACCTGCAGGACCTCTCCAGGTAGAATAACATAAGAATGATTGAGGTACCCAAAACCACAGAATATCAAAATCTAATGCATTTCATCACAGATACCCTTCCAAAATTGCTTAACATAGTAACATCTACGCACCCTATTCAAGTAGAGAGGGTCCACAGAATAGGTCCTATACGATTTATATTATTGCTAGGTTCCTGAATTTCCAGGACAAAATCAACTATCTCAGGAGTTATAGGAGGAACATCCCCTTAATGATACAACAGGAGAAGATTTTTTTATTCCAGGATTTTTAGGCAGAAACTTCTGCCAAGAGAAGGGAAATGTCCCCCTATTGCTCCAAGTTAATTGAAGCCAAAATGAATGCTAGGCTGGTATATCCAGCCAAACTAGTCATAATTAAAAATGGAGACACAATAACCCTAAAAAATGCCCAAGAAGCACAAGACTTCTGTAAAGATATGGGATTAGATTAATATGTAGCATCTTTTTTTCTTCCTTGCTTTTGCTGATCTTAAAGAATGGAACGTTATGCGTTTAAACTTATATATATATATATATATTTGTTATATATTCTGGTATACTGTAGACTATATAGATTTGACATGCAGATATATGTGTGTGATGTCTGAAGAATGTATCCTATCTAGGTTTTATGCAGGTTTATGCAGATTTTCATCTTTGTTATGTTATGTGTGTATAATTTTTTTTTCTTCTTCCCTCTCGACTCGCCCATGTTCCCTGTCTCTGCCTCCCTTTAATTATCTTAGAATCCAACACTTATTTCAGATATAGGGGCCTAGTTATCAAGCCGTCAACCTCAAATACGCTGGAATTCCGCAGCGTATTTGTGGCGAGGCTGATTCGCCTTAGTTATCAAAGGCTCGAGACCGGCTAAAGTAGAATTTAGTGACGTAAGCTTCGATCCGCCGGACTCAGTCCGACACAGATCGATTCTTACGTCACTCCAGATGTTCCGCACACAAGTGCGGCACAATCTCACTACTTTTGCTAGTTATCAAATGACTAGCAGGTACGCTCGGCACTTTTACGGCCCAGCGTACCTGGTTTTCAAACCGCCACCCCTGGAGGCGGCGGATCCCATAGGAATCAATGGGAGTCTGACCATAGCGAAAGTACAAGTTCGCTGCTGACAGACATCCCATTCATTCCTATGGGAGCTGTCTGCACCTAACACCCTAACATGTACCCCGAGTCTAAACACCGCTAATCTGACCCCCCCCTACACCGCCGCAACTAAATAAAGTTATTACCCCCTAAACCGCCGCTCCCGGAGCCCACCGCAAGCTACTCTATACATATTAACCCCTAAACCGCCGCTCCCGGAGCCCACCGCAAGCTACTCTATACATATTAACCCCTAAACCGCCGCTCCCGGAGCCCACCGCAATTAACCCCTAAACCGCCGCTCCCGGAGCCCACCGCAAGCTACTCTATACATATTAACCCCTAAACCGCCGCTCCCGGAGCCCACCGCAACTATAATAAATTTATTAACCCCTAAACCGCCACTCCCTGAACCCGTCGCCACCTATAATAAATGTATTAACCCCTAATCTGCCCCCCTACACCGTCGCCACCTATAATAAATTTATTAACCCCTATCCTGCCCCCCACTACGCCGCCGCCACTGTAATAAAATTATTAACCCCTAAACCTAAGTCTAACAGTAACCCTAACGTCCCCCTAACTTAAATATTAATTAAATAAATCTAAATAATATTTTTATTATTAACTAAATTAATCCTATTTAAAACTAAATACTTACCTTTAAAATAAACCCTAATATAGCTACAATATAAATAATAATTATATTGTAGCTATCTTAGGATTTATATTTATTTTACAGGTAACTTTGTATTTATTTTAGCTAGTTAGAATAGTTATTAAATAGTTATTAACTATTTAATAACTACCTAGCTAAAAGAAATACAAAATTACCTGTAAAATAAATCCTAAACTAAGTTACAATTAAACCTAATACTACACTATCATTAAATTAATTAAATAAACTACCTACAAATAACTACAATTAAATACAATTACATAAACTAACTAAAGTACAAAAAATAAAAAAAGCTAAGTTACAAAAAATAAAAAAATAAGTTACAAACATTTTAAAAATATTAAAACAATTTTAAGCTACTTACACCTAATCTAAACCCCCTAATAAAATAACAAACCCCCCCAAAATAAAAAAATGCCCTACCCTATTCTAAATTAAATAAAGTTCAAAGCTCTTTTACCTTACCAGCCCTTAAAAGGGCCATTTGTGGGGGCATGCCCCAAAAAGTTCAGCTCTTTTGCCTGTAAAAGAAAAATACAACCCCCCCCAACATTAAAACCCACCACCCACATACCCCTAATCTAACCCAAACCCCCCTTACAAAAACCTAACACTAATCCCCTGAAGATCATCCTACCTTGTCTTCACTCAGCCGAGCAGCGATGGAACCAAAGTGGACATCCGGAGCGGAAGAAGTTAATCCTCCAAGCGGCGCTGAAGAAATCTTCCATCCGATGAAGTCATCATCCAGGCGGCATTGAAGAAGTATTTGATCCGGCCGATGTCATCTTCCAAGAGGCGCTGGCGATGTCATCTTCCAAGCCGGGTCTTGAATCTTCCTCCCGCCGACGCGGAACCTCCTTCTTCACCGACGGACTACGACGAATGAAGGCTCCTTTAAGGGACGTCATCCAAGATGGCGTCCCCTCAATTCCGATTGGCTGATAGGATTCTATCAGCCAATCGGAATTAAGGTAGGAAAAATCTGATTGGCTGATGGAATCAGCCAATCAGATTTTTCCTACCTTAATTCCGATTGGCTGATAGAATCCTATCAGCCAATCGGAATTGAGGGGACGCCATCTTGGATGACGTCCCTTAAAGGAGCCTTCATTCGTCGTAGTCCGTCGGTGAAGAAGGAGGTTCCGCGTCGGCGGGAGGAAGATTCAAGACCCGGCTTGTAAGATGACATCGCCCGGATAGAAGACATCTTCAGCGCCTCTTGGAAGATGACATCGGCCGGATCAAAGACTTCTTCAATGCCGCCTGGATGATGACTTCATCGGATGGAAGATTTCTTCAGCGCCGCTTGGAGGATTAACTTCTTCCGCTCCGGATGTCCACTTCGGTTCCATCGCTGCTCTGCTGAGTGAAGACAAGGTAGGATGATCTTCAGGGGATTAGTGTTAGGTTTTTGTAAGGGGGTTTGGGTTAGATTAGGGGTATGTGGGTGGTGGGTTTTAATGTTGGGGGTGTTGTATTTTTCTTTTACAGGCAAAAGAGCTGAACTTTTTGGGGCATGCCCCCACAAATGGCCCTTTTAAGGGCTGGTAAGGTAAAAGAGCTTTGAACTTTATTTAATTTAGAATAGGGTAGGGCATTTTTTTATTTTGGGGGGGTTTGTTATTTTATTAGGGGGCTTAGATTAGGTGTAAGTAGTTTAAAATTGTTGTAATATTTTTAAAATGTTTGTAACTTATTTTTTTATTTTTTGTAACTTAGCTTTTTTTATTTTTTGTACTTTAGTTAGTTTATGTAATTGTATTTAATTGTAGTTATTTGTAGGTAGTTTATTTAATTAATTTAATGATAGTGTAGTATTAGGTTTAATTGTAACTTAGGTTAGGATTTATTTTACAGGTAATTTTGTATTTCTTTTAGCTAGGTAGTTATTAAATAGTTAATAACTATTTAATAACTATTCTAACTAGCTAAAATAAATACAAAGTTACCTGTAAAATAAATATAAATCCTAAGATAGCTACAATATAATTATTATTTATATTGTAGCTATCTTAGGGTTTATTTTACAGGTAAGTATTTAGTTTTAAATAGGAATAATTTATTAAAGTATAGTGTAGTGTTAGGTGTAATTGTAACTTAGGTTAGGATTTATTTTACAGGTAAATTTCAGTTTATTTTAGATAGGTAAGTTATTAAATAGTTAATAACTATTTAATAGCTATTGTACCTAGTTAAAATAAATTGAAAGTTGCCTGTAAAATAAAAATAAATCCTAAGATAGCTAGAATATAATTATCAATTACATTGTGGCTATATTAGGGTTTATTTTAAAGGTAAGTATTTAGTTTTAAATAGGATTAATATAGTTAATAATAAAAATATTATTTAGATTTATTTAATTAATATTTAAGTTAGGGGGGCGTTAGGGTTAGTGTTAGACTTAGGTTTAGGGGTTAATAATTTTATTACAGTGGCGGCGGTGTAGTGGGGGGCAGGATAGGGGTTAATAAATTTATTATAGGTGACGACGGTGTAGGGGGGGCAGGATAGGGGTTAATAGGTTTAATATAGGTTGCGGCGGGTTCAGGGAGCAGCGGTTTAGGGGTTAAACTATTTATTTAGTTGCGGCGAGGTGCGGGATCAGCAGGATAGGGGTTAATAATTTTATTATAGAGGGCGACGGTATAGGGGGGCAGGATAGGGGTTACTAGGTATAATGTAGGTGGCAGCAGTGTCCGGGAGCGGCGGTTTAGGGGTTAATACATTTATCAGAGTTGCAGCAGGGTCTAGGAGCGGCGGTTTAGGGGTTAATACATTTATAAGAGTTGCGGCAGGGTCTAGGAGCGGCGGTTTAGGGGTTAGTAACTTTATTGAGTTGCGGGAGGCTCCGGGGGCGCCGGTATAGGGATAGAACAGTGTAGTTTAGTGTGGGTGCTTAGTGACAGGCTAGCAATAAAGCTGGGAAAAAGCAGAAGAGCAGCGAGATCGGATGAGTGATAACTCTCACAGTCCGCTGCTCATCGCCCCGTGGCTTTTTGACAGCTTTATTTGATAACTTAGGCGTATTTTTTCAGGTCCGCAGCGGCGAAGGTAGGCGAGCTTAGGCGGGCGTATTGGGCCTGTGAAGCCAGAAAAGTAGACGGCTTGATAACTACCCCCCATAGTATTTTTATGATACCATAGATGCAGAAAGCATTGCTTAAGATCTTGTCGTGGATTGTGGGGGGATTACCTCCCCAATTAAGAGGAAGGCAATAAGTAAAGAATTAGCACTTTAACTACCCCCCATAGTATTTTTATGATACCATAGATGCAGAAAGCATTGCTTAAGATCTTGTCGTGGATTGTGGGGGGATTACCTCCCCAATTAAGAGGAAGGCAATAAGTAAAGAATTAGCACTTTAACATGAGAGATTAATGCACAAAATTAAGGGACTGGGAATAGCTGAAAATGTTAGCTCATGGATAAATAACTGGATAAAAGATAGGGAGCAACGAGTAGCAGTAAATGGATCATACTCAGATTGGACAAAGGTAATCAGTGGCGTCCCCCAGGGATCAGTACTGGGCCCTGTTCTTTTTAATATTTTTATAAATGACTTGGAGCAAGGATTAAATAGCGACATCTCTATTTTTGCAGATGATACTAAGTTAAGTAAGGTCATTAGGTCAGAGCAGGATGAACTCTCTTTGCAAAGGGATTTGCTAAAATTAGAACTATGGGCAAGTGAATGGAAAATGAGATTTAATACGGAAAAATGTAAGGTTCTACATTTTGGAAGTAAAAATAAGCAGGCTATGTATTTTTTAAATGGGACAAGACTTAGCCAAACACAGGAGGAAAGGGATTTGGGAGTAGTAATAGATAACAAGCTAAAGATGAGTGCACAATGCAGGGCAGCGGCTTCAAAGGCTAATAAGATACTAGCATGTATTAAAAGAGGCATTGATTCAAGGGAGGAAAGCATAATTCTGTCATTATATAAAGCCCTGGTAAGACCTCACCTTGAGTTTGGAGTGCAGTTCTGGGGACCGATTGCTAAAAAAGATATTGCAGAACTAGAAAAAGTTCAGAGAAGGGCCACAAAGCTAATAAGGGGATTGGAGAAATTAACCTATGAGGAGAGGCTAGCCAAACTGGGTCTGTTCTCTTTAGAAAAAAGGCGCTTGAGAGGTGACATGATTACTTTATATAAATATATTCAAGGCCCATATACAGAGATGGCAGAAGCTCTTTTTATTCCAAGAAAATTGGTTCTGACAAGAGGTCATAATTTAAGGTTGGAGGAAAGGAGATTTAATCTCCTGCAACGGAAACGTTTTTTTCACTGTAAGAGCAATAAAATTGTGGAACTCATTACCAAAGGAGGTAGTGAATGCCAATACCATAGATACATTTAAAAATAGTCTGGATAAATTTCTGTATATAAACAAAATTCATGGATATGATTGCTAGTATTAAATGGGTCACATTTTAATGGGGTTATTTAAGCTTAACTGGAGCTTTTTGTAAGTATTTTAGATTTGTATAGGTTGAACTCGATGGACTTCAGTCTTTTTTCAACCTTATCTACTATGTTACTATGTTACAGTACAAACCAGATGTAGCAATGCTATAAGAAACTCACTTGAATGACCAAGAAACAGTTAAATTAAGGTGCAAATGGATCGAAGAGAATATTTCCTCCCCAGGTAAGGAAACGAAGAGAGGAACAGCTATCCTAATTAATAAACATTTTACATAACAAATTTTAGACCAAATAGCAGACCTGGAAGGTAGGTTTCAAATTATAAGTATAGAAATAGATAAAATTATTTTTATTCTTTGCAACGTTTATGGCCCCAACAAAACTGACAATTTCTGGGATAATTTGGCATTAAAATTAATGGACTATACTGGGAATAATTTAATAGGAGGGGGAGATATGAACTTAACACTAATGGCAAATATGGATAGAATGAGAACAGCTGCTACAAGAGATAAAAAATACGTAGTTTACATAGATTTTGTAATAAGACTGACCTTCGGGACATATGGCGCATCCAAAATCCAGACTTAAAAACATTTACATGCCTGTCAAAAGGACACCAAACTATGTCCAGAATAGATATGCTTTTAATATTGGACAGGTTGACTGGCTTAGAAATAAAAACAAGATATATGCCTATCAGACCATGCTATTATCTCTTTGGAAGTGCAAGTAAAAGCTCTTCAACAAACCCATTCCAACAATTTTTTCTTCCCTAAATATCTAATGCATAACCCCAAATTTCAGAGTTGGTTAAATAATAAATGGCAGGAATTAACGAATTTTAACTATGCATGCATAGACAAAGTAGAAACTGGGAAGGCGGTCATGCATGGAGATATCAAAGCCTATCTATGTGGACTTAAAAAAAAATATAGAAGCAACAGAATATACAATTATCAAATTGCGTTAAAAATAGTTAAAACAAGTATTTCGCTAAGTCTATTAAAGCCAATTGGGACAAATATATAAATGCTAAAACACCGCGTGACCTCTTCCTCAAACAAAATCTAATCCAAGAAGAATTACGTCTTAAAGCACTATAAGGGGGGTTTAGGGGCAGAGCAGATAAATACTTATCTTACATTACGAAACAAAAATCACGCAGATTACAGCAAATAAGGCTGCCCCAAATAGATACATAACAAATAGACATCAAAAAGATTCTTTATAATTTTTTTCAAAAACTATACAAAGATGAGGGAATTAATACAGAACAAAAAAAAGCCTTTTGGTGGATGTTAAAGTACCTAAATTGCCAATTGAAGTAGTTCAAGAATTGAATCAGACGATGATAATGCATGAAATTGTAAATGGGATAAAAGCCGCAAAGTTAAATAAAGCCCCTGGGCCTGATGCCCTTTCAACAGAATTTTACAGAATTCTGTATCAGCAGGTGACAACAATTTTATATAAGATGTTCAATGCATACTTTAATAAAGATATTGCACTTGCAGCCAATTTCACTACATCTAATATTACATTAATATCCAAAAAATGCAGAGATTTAGAAAATCCATCATCATATAGACCGATAGCTCTACTCAATGTGGACTACAAGCTTTTAACATCAATAATCGCTAATCGGTTAAAACCACACTTGCACAAAATAATCCACGAAAATCAAACAGGTTTCATGTCCAATAGGAACCCAGTTAGGAATATACGTAAAACTAAAAATTGGGATCACTTATTTCACACATTAGAGGGATTTGGTTTCTCAGGCAATGTCTACAATCTTATTAAATTAATTGACAGTAAGCCAACATCCGCTATTATAATTAATGGCATAGTCTCTGAACGATTCAACATCTATAGAGGCACTAGACAGCGGTGTCCCCTCTCCCCCCTTCTCTTTAACATTTTCCCCGGAACCCCTAGCAATAATGCTAAGACAACAATTACAAGGTATTAAAATGGGAGGACAACAATTCCCTCTCTCCCTATATGCAGACGATTTAATATTATATCTAAGTAACTTGGAGGTAACTCTGTCGATATTGATTATGGCCATTCAGCGATTCGGCTCTATATCAAGTTATAAGATCAATATTGAGAAATCAAAATTGCTATGGCTAAATAAACCGATTAAACTACTTTATAAGCACCCGTCCAAAGAAGTCCAACAAATAAAATACTTGGGAGTAATTCTAACCCGAGATCCACAAGAATGGTACGAATCGAGATTTGCTAATTTTTTTGTAGAGTGTAAAAAGAAAACAACAGACTGGATAAATCTTCCAATTTCTATTACAGCGCAGATAATGTTGGTTAAAATAATTCTATTTCCCAAACTACTGGAAGTGGAGGGCCCTCTAGTGGGCCTGTAGCAAAATTAAGGGATAACTGAGTTGAAGTCTGGAAGGTACTAGATGTTACAATGTTGCATGTAGGGGGGTGGTGTTTCTGCTTACCTTTATAGGTCCTGGCTGCAGTGGATCCGGCCCTCTTTTCTTCCTGGTTCCAGACTTCAAGCAAGCTTTCCCCGCCCGCCCGGCCCCGGATGGAGATGTGGCGGCGTTAGGTAGGGTTAGGGACTTATCCCCTGGCATGGGTAGGTTTAATTGAACTAGCTCAATAAGACCAGGGGTGTAATTTAGTCTTCCACCCACCTAGAGCGTGTTTTACGACTCGTTCTGGGGGGGGGTTGCCTTACTGGGCTGGTTGTATGCCCCAGCTGGCGGTCGGTCAGGGCCTAGAGAGCGGGCAGGGGGCGAGATGAGTGATGTCATGGGATGGGGGAGGTGACACCCACTAGGTGCCGACCTAGGGGTTACTCCCCCCTACGAATCTTAGGCAAATACCTCTATAGCTTACAGCTCTCTCTCCCTGCCAATTGGGCGTGGCAGCCTGCCACGTTGCAAACACCGTGTAGGGCCCTGGCCGTCTGTCAGTAAGGGTTAATTTAGCTAGTCTTGGCCGCCACCAGCGAAGAACTAATATAGTTTGTTATATATCTATTTAAAGTTGCCTATTTGGCATAGTTGAATAAGCCTAGTTTTAAAGGCTTATTGTTATTAATAAATGTGACCGTGACCGGTCTTTAGCCCATATAACCTGTTCTCAAGTGTCTTTATTTATTCATTTTGTTGGTACAAGAAAGACGTAATAGGAGGTTTATCCCTTATGTATCTTCTCCAAAATATCCCTCTTTTTTAAATAAAACTGATCTAAATAAATTTAACCAAGTATGTACAAAATTTATCTGGGGTGGGAAAAGACTTTGAATTGCCATAAATAAACTGATGAGAGCCAAAGAGTTTGCTGGATTGGCCTTCCCAAATGTGAAATTTTATAACTTAGTAACATTGCTCAAATTTGCCCTAGACTGGATAACTGAACAGGTTTACGCTACATTTACTTTATATGAAAATAATATGATTGATCCATATAATTTAAACGCTATATTACTCTAATAAACACTAATAAATCCCAATTACCAACTATAGTAACTAAAATGCTTACCTTCAAAAACATAATATTGACATGGCAAAAATATTTCTTAGAAAATAAGATTAACCCTTATTGCTCAGAATAATCACTGGGAACCCTGAATTTATACCAGGCCTCTCCCATGGGGTCTTTTCCTAATGGAAAACCAAGGGTCTAATATATATTAAACAACTTTTACTACCAAATTTAACCATCAACTCTTTTCAGAATATAGCAACTCAATTCAATCTAAGCAAGATTTTTATGCCTATCTACAAGTTAGGCATTACATTAAAGTAATACAAACAAAATATAATTCAGATTTGTCACTGGGGACAATAGGAAGTAGAATTAAACTATACCTAGGTGGGATACATTCAATATCTCACCTATATAACTTGATTAATTTAATTTTAATTAAAGGCAGATAGAGGGAATCTGCGATAGATGGTGTCAGGATTTCCCTAATATAAACAGGCTAGATATACAAGATAGCCTTAAAGCAATAAATAAAACATTTATTAAGACGTATATAACAGCATATAACCTTAAGAAGTGGTATAAGACAAATCAAGCTTGCCCGAAATGTAACTCACAAGCAGCAAATATCTCACATTACTTTTGGTCATGCCCCAAGATCTGCCGACTGTGGTCACAAATTAATTATTGGCTTGAAAGGAATTTGTCAATAGGGAATGAGATTCTCAGACAACATGTTCTTTTTAATTAAATATTCAGAACAACATAAGGATAATGACTTACTCAATACAATAATACTATTAGTACAGAATCTTATACTAAAAAGATGGAAGTCCCCAAAAGCGCCTAAGTTTGTAGAATGTAAAAAGGCACTGATAACTCAATGTACCATTGAACAATTGTCCCTACAAAATCCCACTAATGTCCATATCAAAAGATTTTTTTAAAAATAGACAAAAGTCATTAAAGTCCTTCCAGAAGATTCACAAACTCAATTAGTTAAGCCGTTCAGTACAACTGAATATGTACTGCAAAATGTCTACATAGGTACATTTCCAGAATGTTGGGTAGAGGCTTAGGGGTGGCGGGCGGAGGGGGGAGAAGAGAGATTGGACTGAGACTGGGATGTTTTTTTTTCTCTCTCTATAAATTAATAACAAATGCATCAATATTTATATTAATAACAAGATATGTTTCTTTTTCTTTTATGTTGTTTATCATTATTCATGTTGGAGGAATGTTCCTCCATATTTTTGATTTATGTGTCTATTCTGAAAACTAATAAAAATATATTAAAAAAAGGCACAACCTCTCAAGTGTGACAATCTTGCAGCAACGCTCTGACATGGACTTGAAAGTGCAGAGCAGAGCTGTTAGGCGACAGTCTGGATGGGTTCACAGAAAAAAATTCCCTGCATCTCCTTTTATCAATACTCTCACTGAGAGGTTGACATGATTACATAAAACTCCAGTCCTTTCTTGAAGGGAACATACCCATTACAGGACTATCCAAAAATCTTCTGACACTTCTCTGCCACATCCTATAGTGACAAAAGGCAAAGAATGACTGCGGGGATAAGGGAAGTGAGAGGGATATTTAAGCCTTTGGCTGGGGTGTCTTTGCCTCCTCCTGGTGGCCAGGTGTTGTATTTCCCAACAGTAAGGAATGAAGTTGTGGGCTCTCCCTGCCATATGGAATGAAATACTAATTAGTTTGTAATACTGACTATAAGAATTAGTGTATATATAAATGTTATGCGATAATCTACTCTTCCTGGTGTGCTAGAAAAATACATTATTTTAGTATGCACTTAAAAAAATAAATTTTATATATATATATATATATATATATATATACATACATATATATATACATACATACATATATACATATACATACATATATACATACATATACATATTGTGTGTATATATATATATATATATATATATATATATATATATATATATACACACACATACACCATAACCATACATTTTAAATTACCTTTTTTTTTAAAATAAAACAAACTTTACTTTATATTTATCTACCAGTAAGAATACTTAGGAGCTAACCATACAAGGATGGCTGTATATATATATATATATATATATATATATATATAAAAAAATAATGTATATAATAATAATGAAAATAGAACTGAGACAAACTTGGACATTCGGCAGACCTAATAGTTTAATTGGCTTCTCCTTTGGTTGAAGAAAATGTGATATGTGCGCTTTCTGTGAAGTAACTTTATATAATTACTTGTACTTGCCCATATTTAACCCCTTCTGCCAAATGGACATAGGCACTATGTCACACAGCCCTCAGCCCAGCACACTGTCTAAGCTGACAGGCGGGACTGCAACATGCACCTATGTGTTGCACGTGGGTACTACATAAACACAGAACGCTGGGCAAAGGGATTGTGTGACATGGCCACAACCAGTGGGGGGCAAAAGACATACCATATGAAGCCAGATCACCGATACATAGAGTGGTCCATCTGTGTCACTCTTTAATGATCTTCCCTTGGTGCTGGTAGAAGAGAAATGGGTGACCAAGTGCAGTAGGGGGAAGTAGTGACAGGATTCCCTTCACTACGGAAAATGCTTAGGAAGGGAGAGGGAAGGATGGGTCCCATACACTACAGGAAGAAATCAGTTGGAGGGGGGATATTAAACCCCACACTACAGGGAAAAAAAAGATATAAAATAAAAACAAAATTTATGCTTACCTGATAAATTCTTTTCCTGGCATGGAGAGTCCACAAATCCATTCAATTACTAGTGAGAATCCAACTCCTGGCCACCTGGAGGAAGCAAAGAACACCGCAGCAGAGCTGTAAAGTATCACGCCTACTTCCCACAAGCCCCCAGTCATTCGGCCGAAGATGTATGGAAAGAGAAGATGACAAAATGTATAGAGGTGCCTGAAGTTTGAAATAGACAAATGCCGTCTTAAAGTTAACTTAAGGGCGGGTGATGGACTCTTCATGCCAGAAAAGAAAATAATTTATCAGGTAAGCAAACATTTTGTTTTCAATTCAATTACTAGTGGGAACCAATACACAAGCTAGAGGACTTAGAATGGAAGAGAGGGAGAATAAGACAGGCGCACTCAAACAGAAGGCACCACCACTTAAAAACTGCCTACTAAAAGAAGCCTCAGCTGAGGCAAACACATCGGATCCGAAAAACTCGAAAAAAGAATACAACGAAGGCCAAGTGGTCCCTCGCAAATTTGATCCACAGGGCCACATCCTTAAGTGCCAAGGAGAAGAAACAGCCCCAGAGGAAAGAATCATAATCCTCTCAGGAGGTTGTTGTACAGTTGTCTCATAAGCCAAGCGATAACACTTCTGAACCAAAAAGAAAGAAGAAGAAGAGCCCTTCTAGCCCTTACATTAACCAGAGAATACAACAAAAAAAACAGAAGATAGTTGAAAATCTCTAGATGCTTGTAGATAGAATTACAAAGCACGTACAACATCCAGGTGACACCAAAGGCTCTCCTAAAAGAAACGATCCAAGGGATATTCAGCACTAGTAGCTGGATGCGAACTAGCCAACTTTGAGTTGCTAATCCAAAAAGCTAATCCTAGGCTACATAGGCTGCCTGCAGTAACAGTTGGACTTAGCCACGCTACCTTTGACTAGTGAGGCAGAAATGCTACCCACTAGGCTACACTGGCTGAAGATGACCAATCTAGATTAATATTGAGGTCCAAAACCACATTAGAAAGCAAACCCAATTTGGTACGAAGGACCGCTTTATCTGCCAGAAAAATAAGTTATGGAGGGTCACACTGCAGAATTGAAACTCTGAGCTTCTGTGAGTAGAAGAATTTAGTGAGATGAAGCAAAACCTTCCAACATAACCAATAAAAATCAACAGAGAATATGGACTCAAACTGAGTCTACTGCTGAATCCTAAGAAGAGATAAAGACTCCATGCAGGAGCAACCCACTTAAGTACACAGGCCTGAACAAAAGACTGAACATCTGGTAAGTCAGTTAGATTATGCAAAAGATTGAAAGGTCAGAGATCTGGCCCTTCAGAGAACTGACTAATAAGCCCTTCTTCAGGACCTTCTGAAGGAATGATAGACTGAGGATAATCCAAGAGAAAACCCCTAGAGCCACACAAGAGAAAGAATGAACGGCATACTTTATAGCAAATCTTGCCAGCTACCATCGTACAGCCTGAACCAGGTTATCAAACACCTTATCGTAGAAACCACGTTCATACAAGACTAGGAGCTACATTTCCAAGCAGACACCGTCAGAGAGCCTAAGATTGGCTATAGGAAAAGACCCAGAAGTAGAAGGTCTTCCTCAGAGACAAAATCCACTGGGAAAAGGAAGAAGTCATACCAGATCCACAAACCAAATTTTTCGAGGCCAAGCTAAACAGTTTGCAAACCCACTTCACTTCAAGTTGTAAATATCTGTAGCTGGTTGCAAACCATAAACCTACCGCTTGCTAGACAGCTAAGGTAACCATCAGGCTACTAATGCTGACTCACTTGAAACCTGCTCCTATTTGATACAAGCAAACCCTGAGGAAGGAAGGCAAACAGAAGATTTATAAAGTTTGCATCCATGGGATTTGAACCACTGTTCGAGGAGTGAATAATAAGCAGGAGACATTGTATAGGCCACTGCTCCAAAGAGCTAGTTTGCGTGCAGATCCGTATCTTGGGAGAGTAGCGTTGTAGATGAGATGCCATTAGACCCAAATCCGGAACATTCCACCTGGGAGTTATCATAGAAAACACTCCCAGATATAAGAATGTGAATTCTCTTTTTTTCATTCTGTATTTAATATCTTTTTTTTCTCAATAAAAAAAAAAAATTGTTTTCTTTCTTTCCTATTCAATTGCTAATGGAAACCAATACCCAAGCTAGAGGACAAGGAATGAACAGGAAGGGAGAACAAGACAGGCAGACCTAAACAGAAGGAACCGCCACTTGAAAAATCTTTCTCCCAAAAGAAGTCTCAGCCGAGGCAAAAGAATTAAATTTATAAAAAAACTATGCAGAGAGGACCAAGTTGCAGCCTTGCAAATCTGTTCCACAGAAGCTTCATTTTTAAAAGCCCAGGAAGAGGAGACAGTCCTAGTGGAGTGAGCTTTAATTCTATCAGGAGGCTGCTGACCAGCAGTCTCATAAGCAAAATGCATCATACTTCTCAACCAGAAAGAAAGAGATGTAGCAGTAGCCTTCTGAACCTTACGCTTTCCTGAGAAACAAACAAAAAGGGCAGAAGACTGGCGAAAATCCTTAGTTGCCTGTAGATAGAGTTTTAGAGCACACACAACATACAAATTGTGCAACAGACGTTCCTTATGAGAAGGATTGGGACAGAGAAAATGAACAACAATTTCCTGATTAATATTTCTGACTTCCTCCATAACTGAAGGACTGCGGAGTCCCTCCTTGATAATTGACATATGCCACTGTTGTGATAGTCTGTATAAAAACAAATGTAAAAGTTGTCCCTTCAATAGAGGCCACGCCTGAAGAGCCCTGAAAATAGCACAGAGTTCTAAAATATTGATTATTAACCACGCCTCCTGAGGTTTCCAAACCCCTAGTGCTGTCAGACTCTCAGACAGCCCCCCCCCCACCTGAAAAACGTGCATCTGTTGAGATTACAGTCCAACAAATGAGGCCCCCTGAACAATAAGGTGATAATCCAACCACCAAATCAGAGAGAAAAGAGTGTTGCAATTTAAGTATATCAGTTGTGATATCTGAAAATAATCCTTGCACCTATGGTGCAACATGCAAAGCTATAGAGGGCTCAAATGAAAACGAACAAAGAGGATTGTACCTGATGCCGATGTCATGAGATCTAAAACTTCCATGCACATAACCACTGAAGGAAATAGAGACTGAAGGTTTAGACAAACTAAAATTAACTACATTCGTCTCTAGTCTATCAGAGAAAGAATCATAGACACTAAGAAGCCTATTTATCAAAGTGTCAACTATGTTGCATTCGCAAGCGTTAATCTGAATACGATCTCCTTATTTATCAAAAAAGCCATTAAAAACATGAGCGTCAAGTACGGTGCGAAGAGCATCGGACTGGTGTTAACTAACAGTCATCAATGTCGCGGCTATTCTGACTTTTCCCAACTTTATTTATACCATTTCAATACTGTCCACAAACAAGCACATTACTCTTTAGCACATTATTGTATATAGTGTAAATGTGTTCTTTTTCTGAGCAGGACTAATTGCGAATATAGCAAGTAGTGACATGTTTGACAAAGGGGGAGACCCCGAAACGTTACACGTTATTAAATATCACTAAGGTGAATGTTTAAAGTCCTATGAGTGCGGTCTCCATCATTTCTGCAAGTATGTATATATATATATATATATATATATATATGTGTGTGTGTGTGTTATGTCAGAAATCTTTTGCAAACATATTTATATGTCCCGAAGTTCCTTTTTTTGTTCTAAACAATGTTGTCTGTCATAACTCTTTGTTTATTTATACCACTATATGTATATATTGTAAATGTATTATTATTCTGAGCAGGAATAATTTCGAATATAACATGTAATCAGAGTATCATATGTATTTATTTGAAATCTATGGCTATTTTAAAGGGATAGGAAATAGAAAATTTAAGTTGCACTAGTGGGAGCTAGCTGCTAATTGGTGCCTGCACACATTTGTCTCTTGTGATTGGCTAAATAGATGTGTTCAGCAAGCTGCCAGTAGTGCAATGCTGTTCCTTCAGCAAAGGATAACAAGAGAATGAAGCAAATTTGATAATAGAAGTAATAATGACTGGAACAGCCAATAGAATGCAAGCTCGGTCCTATTGGCTGATAGAGTATACCATGGTGCGGGGGAGGAAGTGCTGAATGGTGGATGAAGTGCTGAATGGTGACGTCATCACACTGTGTGCGGCGGAAGACAGCGTGGAGCAGAGCTGAGGAAGAGTAGACAAGGGTGCGGCTGTAGCACTAAGCTAAAGCATAGAGCGATAGTCTTCCCTAGCAAACACGGCTAAAGTACAAACAAACTCAAGCAAAGTGAAGTTTGAGCTTGCACGCTACAGCAGAGGCGGATTGGTGACCCCTTTCTTTTTACCACTGCACGGTAGGAGACGTAGGTCCTTTCTTTTAAGGAACCAGTCTACTGAATCCGCAATACCTTTTTTTCCACGCTTAGATTCAAGGTAATTACATAGCAATATTTTAAGTGTTGCGGTGGAGACTTGCCCCCCTAAGAAGAGGAACTAAAAGTAAAATATCTGCTAAAAGTCCCTTGCAAAGTTTTTTTTTAGGGACTTAAGAGTGAATTTTGTGTATAATCTGACATGGTGTAAATGAATTTACAAATCACAGATTAAAGAAACAGGTGGCAAGTGGAAATATCGGAATACATACTTAAGAAGTAATATTTATCTGCCTTTAATATAGCAGAGAATCAAACAGAGCTACTCTTGTCTGAAAGTACAGAATAGCTATACGAAAAGGTAAAGGACATCAGTAACAGGTCCTGTGGAAAATAACTTTTTTCCTTTTTTGTGTGTTTGGGGAATAGTGAGGAAAAGGAGAAAGGGGTTCACCAAGTTCTAATTAAGCATTGTTGGACTCTAATGGTAGTCTTACAACAAATGGGTTGAGCTTACAATTGGATTTGCTGAGGAAAGCACTTAAAGATGTCTGAATGATTAAAAATCAATTGTGAGTAAATGGAAAAATATATAAAAAAAATGTCCCCTAAGATTAAACAGGGGGAGAAAAGAAGTTCTAAAAATGCAAGTATAACGGGTGACTCAATTCTCGAGGAAAAGGGAGAAGAATCAAATGAAGCTTATAGCAACACAGGTCTCAGCAGTTATTTTCCCTAAAATGGAGGAAATCAATTTAAAATGCGCTAAAATTATGGAAGATATTAAAAATCAAAACAGTAGGATTACTGTAGCAGAGCAAAGAATCTCTGACTGTGAAGACAGGCAAAACGCCCCGGAATCTAAATTTGAAATGATCTTGAAACAAAATCCAAGATTAACTGCCAAATTGGAAGACCTAGAAGATAGGAGCAGACAAAATAATCTCAGGATAATAGGTTTGCCAGAAGTAAGGAGCACTGAAAATCTGGTGCAATTTGCAGAAGAAATACTACCTACACTATTAAAGCTGGAAAGTCCAACTGTTAAATTCACTGTAGAAAGAGCCCATAGAACTGGGAGAGTACAGGACACTTCAGAGTTAAGATTGGATCAGAGGTCAAATAGGCCAAAACCGGTGGTGGTGAAGTATTTGAACTATCAGGCTAAAATGGAGCCAATTAGAGCCTACAGAAGAATAAAGGATCTAACGTATAAAGAAGGGAAAATACTTATCTTTCAGGACTTTTCGTATGAGACGGCGACAAAAAGAAGAGCATTTTCAAATATCTGTTCCCACTTGGTTAAAGAAGGGACTTTTTTTTTCTCACTGCTATAACCTGTTAGGTTAAGGGTGAAAGTCGGTGGTGATTTTTTTTGTGTTTGACACTCCAGAACCAGCTCATCTTTTTTTAATAAGAATGTCAAGTAAAGCAGGGATATGGCCTCCCTTCTAGGGCTGTTAACTACATTTATGTAGTTTTATATATATATATATATATATATATATATATATATATATAAAAATTTGGAACATGTGGAACTTAAAGGGACACTGAACCCAAATTTTTTTCTTTCATGATTCAGATAGATCATTCAATTTTAAGCAACTTTATCAATAATTTTTCTTCGTTCTCTTGCTATCTTTATTTGAAAAAGAAGACATCTAAGTTTTTTTTTTGTTCAGACTCTGGACAGCATTTTTTTTATTGGTGGATGAATTTATCCACCAATCAGCAAGGACAACCCAGGTTGTTCACCAAAAATGGGCCGGCATCTAAACTTACATTCTTGCATTTCAAATAAAGATACCAAGAGAATAAAGAAAATTTGATAATACGAGTAAATTAGAAAGTTGCTTAAAATTTCATGCTCTATCTGAATTATGAAAGAAAACATTTGGGTTCAGTGTCCCTTTAAGTAATGGTGTTTTGATATGTTAAAAATGCTGGTTTCTAGAAATGCTCCTTTTTTTTTTTTTGATTGCAAGTGCACTTCATTTCACATACAGTGAATTCACTTAGTCTTGTCTTTATAACGGTTCACTATATAATTGGTATTACCTTAAGTGTAAATATAAGGTATTAGTAATACAATGAAGGCTTTAAGTTATACACAATAACAATGTATGAAGGAAGGTGTTGGGAATATAAAATCTGAATGAATTATTGAATGAGATGCACAGAACTATGACTAGTAAAGCAAAATACTGTACACAAATTACTTTCTATGTGATCCTAGATCCAGTTTACGTAATGTGAAAGTTTAGGTTAGATTCATTTTTCTTTCATGTAATTGGCAAGAGTCCATGAGCTAGTGACGTATGGGATATACAATCCCACCAGGAGAGGCAAAGTTTCCCAAACCTCAAAATGCCCACAAATACACCCCTCACCGCACCCACAATTCAGTTTTACAAACTTTGCCTCCTATGGAGGTGGTGAAGTACGTTTGTGTTAAGATTTCTACGTTGACATGCGCTTCTCAGCATTTTAAAGCCCGATTCCTCTCAGAATACAGCGAATGTCAGAGGGACGTAGAGAGTATTACCTATTGAATGCAATGATTTTCCTAACGGGGGTCTTTTTCATAGGTTCTCTGTTATCGGTCGTAGAGATTCATCTCCTACCTCCCTTTTCAGATTGACGATATACTCTCATATTCCATTACCTCTACTGATAACTGTTTCAGTACTGGTTTGGCTATCTGCTATATTTTGATGGGTGTCTTTGGGTAAGTATGTTATTATTTGTTAAGACACCTCAGCTATGGTTTGGCACTTTATGCATTTATATAAAGTTCTAAATATATGTATTGTACTTATATTTGCCATGAGTCAGGTTCATGCATTTCCTTTTGCGTATTGTCAGTTTCATATTTGGGAAAGTTAATATTGAGAAATATTTTTCTTACCTGGGGTTAGTCTTTTTTTCAATTGACTACTTGTTCAAATTGCGGGCTGTCTTAGGCTCGCGGGTGCGCTAAATGCTACACTTTATTGCGTCATTCTTGTCGCAATTTTTTTTGGCGCAAAAGGCACGTCCGTTGACGCAAGTTCGTCATTTCCGGTGTCATACTTGATGCAGGGGTTCACACAGGGTTGCGTCGCTAGTGACATGAGTGTGTCATTTCTGGACATGGTGGCAAAAAACTTTTTTCAGTTACATTGTGCGTCATACTTGGCGCCAAATGTTTTTCATTATTTATTGCCCCATTGCTTTTGCCTCTTGCCTTTTGCTATGTCAGAGGGCTATGCTATTTGCATTTTTCCCATTCCTGAAACTGTCATATAAGGAAATTGATAATTTTGCTTTATATGGTTTTTTTTTTCTTTTACATTTTGCAAGATGTCTCAATCTGATCCTGCCTCAGAAGTATCTGCTGGAACTTTGCTGCCTGACATCGGTTCTACCAAAGCTAAGTGCATTTGTTGTAAAATTGTGGAGATTATATCTCCAAATGTCATTTGTAATAGTTGTCATGATAAACTTTTACATGCAGATAGAGTTTCCATCTGTAATAGTACATTACCTGTTGCAGTTCCTTTAACTTCTAATCTGCATGATATACCTGTGAATTTTTAAGAATTTGTTACTGATTCTATTCAGAAGGCTTTGTCTGCATTTCCATCTTCTAATAAGCGTAAGAGGTCTTTTAAAACTTCTGATAAAGTTGATGAAATTTCAAATGACCGACAGCATAATGAATTATCCACCTCTGATGAGGATCTATCTGATTCAGAAGATCCTTCCTCAGACATTGACAAATCTACTTTTTTATTTAAAATAGAGTATATGCGTTCTTTGTTAAAGGAAGTGTTAATTACTTTGAATATTGAGGAAGCTAGTCTTCTTGATATTAAAACCAGTAAACGTTTAAATGCTGTTTTTAAACCTACTGTGGTTACTCCAGAGGTTTTTCCTATTCCTGATGCTATTTCTGACATGATTTCTAAGGAATGGAATAAGCCAGGTACTCCTTTTAATCCTTCTGCAACATTTAAAAAATTGTATCCTTTACCAGCAATTGCAATAGAGTTTTGGGAAAAGATCCCCAAAGTTGATGGGGCTATTTCTACTCTTGCTAAACGAACCACTATTCCTATGGAAGATAGTACTTCCTTTAAAGATCCTTTAGATAGGAATATTGAATCTTATCTAAAGAAAGCCTATTTATATTCAGGTCATCTTCTTAGGCCTGCAATTACTTTGGCTGATGTTGCAGCTGCTTCAACTTTTTGGTTGGAGAATTTAGCACAACAAGAATTGGATTCTGACATATCTAGCATTGTTCGCTTACTGCAACATGCTAATCATTTTATTTGTGATGCCATTTTTGATATTATCAAAATTGATGTTAGATCCATATCTTTAGCTATTTTAGCTAGAAGAGCCTTGTGGCTTAAATCTTGGAATGCTGATATGACATTTAAGTCTAGATTGCTATCTCTTTCTTTCCAAGGTAATAATTTATTTGGTTCTCAGTTGGATTCTACTATTTCAACTGTTACAGGGGGGAAAGGAGTTTTTTGCCTCAGGATAAAAAACCTAAGGGTAAATCTAAGGCTTCTAATAGTTTTCATTCCTTTCATCAAAATAAGAAACAAAAACCTAATCCTTCCCCCAAGGAATCTGTTTCCAATTGGAAGCCTTCCTCAAATTGGAATAAATCCAAGCCTTTTAAGAAACCAAAGTCAGCCCCTAAGTCTGCATGAAGGTGCGGCCCTCATTCCAGCTCAGCTGGTAGGGGCAGATTAAGTTTTTTCAAAGATGTTTGGATAAATTCTGTCCAAAATCAATGGATTCAGAGCATTGTCTCTCAGGGGTACCGAATTGGATTCAGAGTAAGACCTCCTGTGAGGAGATTTTTTCTCTCACGCATCCCAGTAGATCCAGTAAAAGCTCAGGCTTTCCTGAAGTGTGTTTCAGATCTGGAGGTTTCAGGAGTAATCATGCCGGTTCCTTTTCAGGAACAAGTCCTGGGGTTTTATTCAAATCTATTAATTGTCCCAATGAAAGAAAATTCATTCAGGCCAGTTCTGGATCTGAAAATTTTGAATCGTTATGTAAGAGTACCAACTTTCAAGATGGTGACTATAAGGACTATTCTGCCTTTTGTTCAGCAAGGACATTATATGTCTGCTTACCTTCATATTCTGATTCATCCAGAACATTATCAGTTCCTGAGATTCTCTTTTCTAGACAAGCATTACCAATTTGTTGCTCTTCCATTTGGCCTAGCAACAGCTCCAAGAATCTTTTCAAAGGTTCTGGGTGCCCTACTCTCTGTAATCAGAGAACAGGGTATTGCAGTGTTTCCTTATTTGGACGATATCTTGGTACTAGCTCAGTCTTTACGTTCTGCAGAATCTCACACAAATCAACTTGTGTTGTTTCTTCGAAAACATGGTTGGAGGATCAATTTACCAAAAAGTTTTATGATTCCTCAGACAAGGGTCACCATTTTAGGTTTCCAGATAGATTCAGTGTCCATGACTCTGTCTCTAACAGAAGAGACACCTTTGAAATTGGTTGCAGCATGTCGGCGCCTTCAGTCTCAGTCATTCCCTTCAGTGGCTATGTGCATGGAAGTCTTAGGCCTCATGACTGCAGCATCGGACGCGATTCCTTTTGCTTGTTTTCACATGAGACCTCTCCAGCTTTGCATGCTGAATCAATGGTGCCGGGATTATACAAAGATATCACAATTAATATCCTTAAATCCAAATATTCGACACTCTCTGACGTGGTGGTTAAATTACCAGCGTTTAGTTCAAGGGGCCTTTTTTGTTCAGCCAACCTGGACTGTGATCACAACAGGTGTGAGTCTTTCAGGTTGGGGAGCTGTCTGGGGAACTCTGACAGCACACGGAGTTTGGAAATCTCAAGAGGCGAGATTACTAATCAATATTTTAGAACTCAGTGCAATTCTCAGAGCTCTTCAGTTTTGGCCTCTGTTGAAAAGAGAACCGTTCATTTGTTTTCAGACAGACAATATCACAACGGTGGCATATGTCAATCATCAGGGTGGGAGTCACAGTCCCCTAGCTATGAAAGAAGTATCTTGGATACTTGTTTGGGCGGAATCCAGCTCTTGTCTAATTTCTGCGGTTCATATATCAGGTGTAGACAATTGGGAGGCGGATTATCTCAGCCATCAGACTTTACATCCAGGGGAGTGGTCTCTCCATCCGGATGCGTTTTCTCAGATTGTTCAGATGTGGGGTCTTCCAGAAATAGATCTGATGGCCTCTCATCTAAACAAGAAACTTTCCAGATACCTGTCCAGGTCCAGGGATACTCAGGCGGAAGCAGTGCATACGCTGACACTTCCTTGGTGTTATCAACCTGCTTATATCTTCCCGTCTCTAGTTCTTCTTCCGAGAGTGATCTCCAAGATCATCATGGAATAATCGTTTGTGTTGCTGGTGGCTCCAGCATGGCCCCACAGGTTTTGGTATGCAGATCTTGTTCGGATGTCCAGTTGCCAACCTTGGCCACTTCCGTTAAGGCCAGACCTACTGTCTCAAGGTCCGTTTTTCCATCAGGATCTCAAATTATTAAATTTGAAGGTATGGAAATTGAACGCTTAGTATTACGTCATAGAGGTTTCTCTGACTCAGTAATTAATACTTTGTTACAAGCTCGTAAATCTGTCTCTAGGAAGATTTATTATCGAGTTTGGAAGATTTACATTTCATGGTATTCTTCTCATAAATTCTCTTGGCATTCTTTTAGAATTCCTAGAATTTTACAGTTTCTCCAGGATGGTTTGGATAGGGGTTTGTCTGCAAGTTCCTTGAAGGGACAAATCTCTGCTCTTTAAGTTTTATTTCACAGAAAGATTGCTAAACTTCCTGATATTCACTGTTTTGTACAGGCTTTAGTTCGTATTAAGCCCGTCATTAAATCAATTTCTCCTCCTTGGAGTCTTAATTTGGTTTTGAAGGCGTTACAGGCTCCTCCGTTTGAGCCTATGCATTCTTTGGACATTAAACTACTTTCTTGGAAAGTATTGTTCCTTTTGGCCATCTCTTCTGCTAAAAGAGTGTCTGAGCTATCTGCTCTTTCTTGTGAATCTCCTTTTCTGATTTTTCATCAGGATAAGGCGGTTTTTGCGGACTTCATTTAAATTTTTGCCTAAGGTTGTGAATACTAACAACATTAGTAGAGAAATTGTTGTTCCTTCTTTGTGTCCTTATCCTAAGAATCCTTTGGAAAGATCTTTACATTCTTTGGATGTGGTAAGAGCTTTAAAATATTATGTTGAAGCTACTAAAGATTTCAGGAAGACTTCTAGTTTATTTGTTATATTTTCTGGTCCTAGGAAAGGTCAGAAAGCATCTGCTGTTTCCTTGGCCTCTTGGTTAAAGCTTTTGATTCTTCAAGCTTATTTGGAGTCGGGTCAAGCCCCGCCTCAGAGAATTACAGCTCATTCTACTAGATCAGTCTCCACTTCGTGGGCTTTTAAGAATGAAGCTTCAGTTGATCAGATTTGCAAAGCAGCGACTTGGTCCTCTTTGCATACATTTACTAAATTCTACCGTTTTGATGTATTTGTTTCTTCTGAAGCAGTTTTTGGTAGAAAAGTTCTTCAGGCAGCTGTTTCAGTCTGATTCTTCTGCTGATGTTTTAAGTTTTTCTTTTCTTCATGAGAACAACTTATATTTTGGGTTGTGGATTATTTTTTCAGCATTTGGCTGTTTATTTTTATCCCTCCCTCTCTAGTGACTCTTGCGTGGAGTTCCACATCTTGGGTATTTTATATCCCATACGTCACTAGCTCATGGACTTGTGCCAATTACATGAAAGAAAACATAATTTATGTAAGAACTTACCTGATAAATTAATTTATTTCATATTGGCAAGAGTCCATGAGGCCCACCCTTTTTATGGTGGTTATGATTTTTTGTATAAAGCACAATTATTTAATTCATTATTTCATATCCAAATTTCTTTGCTTTTTACTCCTTTCTTTATCACCCCGCTACTTGGCTATTTGTTAAACTGAATTGTGGGTGTGGTGAGGGGTGTATTTGTGGGCATTTTGAGGTTTGGTAAACTTTGCCCCTCCTGGTGGGATTGTATATCCCATACGTCACTAGCTCATGGACTCTTGCCAATATGAAAGAAATTAATTTATCAGGTAAGTTCTTACAAAAATTATGTTTTTTTTCATAGAAGGTATGAATATAAGTAAATTAAGTATTAATGAGAGTTGATGTGTTAAAAAACGTTGGTTTCTAGAATTGCCTTTTTTTTTTTACATATGGAATTTAAGTAATGGTGTTTTGATATGTTGCACTTCATTTCACATATAGTGAATTCACTTAGTCTTGTCTTTATAACGGTTCACTATATAATTGGTATTACCGTAAGTGTAAATATAAGGTATTAGTAATACAATGAAGGCTTTAAGTTATGCACAATAACAATGTATGAAGGAAGGTGATGGGAATATAAAATCTGAATGAATTACTGAATGAGATGCACAGAATTATGACTAGGTAAAGCAAAATACTGTACACAAATTACTTTCTATGTGATCCTAGATTCAGTTTATGTAATGTGAAAGTTTAGGTTAGATTCATTTTTTTTTCATAGAAGGTATGAATATAAGTAAATTAAGTATTAATGAGAGTTGATATGTTAAAAAATGTTGGTTTCTAGAATTGCCTTTTTTTGTCGTAATGATTGAATTAACAACAGTTATTCTGGAAAATATAAATTTAAATATCTGGTTATGCACTAGCATTTGCAAGTGCATTTCATGTCACGTACAGTGAATTCACTTAGTATCACCTTTATAATGGTTCACTATATAAGTGGTATTACTTTAAGTGCAAACATAATGTATCAGCAACACAATGAAGGATTTAAGTTATGTATAATAACAACGTATTAAGGAAGGTGTTGGGTATATAAAAATTGAATGAATTAGTGAACGAGATGCACGGAATTAAGATTAGTAAAGCAATATACTGTACACAAATTATTTTTTATGTGATACCAGATCCATTTTAGGTAATGTGAAAAATTAGGTTAGATTAATGTTTTCCCTAGAAGGTATAAAAATAAGTAAACTAAGCATCAATGAAAGTTGAGTAAACTTTATGCTTGAATTCCCCCCTTTTTTTTTGTCTTGGAAGGGATGCCAATATTAAAAATATAATAGATAAAGCAATGAAAGTCGAAAATGAAGAATCTTAACAGTAAAGAGGTGCATATGAAGGCAAAAGGGGTGTGTGAGTGCTGTTTGGAGTATGACTGGTTTTTTTTTCGTTCTTCTCTTTTCTCTCTCTCCCCCTCCGCTCCTTCCGTCTTACATCCTTCCACTGCTCTTAAGTCTTTTATAGATAGCTTAAAGATAGTCAATAATGGTTAAATTAATTTCTTGGAATGTGGGTGGGATTCATTCCCCGATTAAAAGCAGATATTATAGGGCTACAAGAAACCCACCTTTCTGAAGCAGAACATTTAAAAATTAAATCAAAATGGGTAGGGGAAGTTATCAGCGCCTCATATTATAAAGCAGCAAGAGGGGTAGCGTTTATAATAAATAAAAAAATTAGAGTATGAGATTAAAAAAGAAAATAATTGATAAGGAAGGGAGGCTTGTTTTTATATATATATATTATTATAAATAAGGTTGAATACATACTTGGGAATATATACGGGCCTAATAATACCTATTGGAAATTTTGGAATAAGATATATAGGATTTTAGATAAAGGGATGGATAAAAAAAAAAACTGATAATAATGGAAGACTTTAATGCAACTCCCAACTCTCTATTAGATAGAAAAAGACATTAAATAATCAGATATATAGATTAGGAAATCACAATTGCAATATGAAAAAAAGATATTTCAGTAGATCATAAGGTTGTAGATATTTAGAGGCTTCTTAAGCCTAACAGTTTAGAATTCACATGTATGTCTAAATCTCATAACACCTTATCTAGGCTAGACCTTTTTCTAATTTCTAGTTCACCAATTTCAAAAAACTGGGGAAGTAACTATACAAGACTTTTATGAAGATGGATCAGGAAGAAAGAAGATTAAAGATGCCGCTTGATAGAAGACTTCAGCCCGATGATGGATCTCTTCAGCCGCCGCTTGGATCAAGACTTCAGCCCGATGATGGACCTCTTCAGCCGCCGCTTGGATCAAGATTTCAGCCCGATGATGGACCTCTTCAGCCCGATGCCCGGCAGATTAGGGGTTAATAAGTGTAAGGCTTCACGAATTTGCGTGTCATCCTTGCGCAGGGGCCATGCTCATAATTAGTGCAAGGTAGCGTGGCCGAGCGGTCTAAGGCGCTGGATTAAGGCTCCAGTCTCTTCGGAGGTGTGGGTTCAAATCCCACCGCTGCCAGAATCATCATTTTCACTTACTAGTAGTTTAAATGGTATATCGATTCGTAGCACAAGTAGGTTTGTTAATAAGTGTAAGGTTAGGGGTGTTTAGACTCGGGGTACATGTTAGGGTGTTAGGTGCAGACTTAGGAAGTGTTTCCCATAGGAAACAATGGGGCTGCGTTAGGAGCTGAACGCTGCTTTTTTGCAGGTGTTAGGTTTTTTTTTCAGCTCAAACGGCCCCATTGTTTCCTATGGGGGAATCGTGCACGAGCACGTTTTTGAAGCTAGCCGCGTCCGTAAGCACCGCTGGTATTGAGAGTTGCAGTGGCGGTAAATATGCTATATGCTCCCTTTTTGGAGCCTAACGCAGCCCTTCTATGAACTCTAAATACCAGCGGAATTTAAAAGGTGCGGGAGAAAAAAAGCATGCGTAGCTAACGCACCCCTTTGGCCGCAGAACTCTAGCGGTTAGTTAGCTAACAATCTTTCAATAACTTATTCACGTCTTAGATTTGAACCCCTCTAGGATAAACAGAGAGAGCTATTTCTCAGCCAAGAAAGAAAGGGACCAATTCTTATTTTCCATTGCTGGGAAAGCAGAGTCAGATACGGTTTGAAAGATTTGGGAATAAGGCTGGGAAATATTTGGGAAATCTTTTTAATAAAATAAAAAAAAGAAAACCAATAGGTATAATTAAAGACAGAGCAAGAATGATCAGTAGCTCAAAAGAAAACAGAATTTATGTTTACCTGATAAATTACTTTCTCCAACGGTGTGTCCGGTCCACGGCGTCATCCTTACTTGTGGGATATTCTCTTCCCCAACAGGAAATGGCAAAGAGCCCAGCAAAGCTGGTCACATGATCCCTCCTAGGCTCCGCCTTCCCCAGTCATTCGACCGACGTAAAGGAGGAATATTTGCATAGGAGAAATCATATGATACCGTGGTGACTGTAGTTAAAGAAAATAAATCATCAGACCTGATTAAAAAACCAGGGCGGGCCGTGGACCGGACACACCGTTGGAGAAAGTAATTTATCAGGTAAACATAAATTCTGTTTTCTCCAACATAGGTGTGTCCGGTCCACGGCGTCATCCTTACTTGTGGGAACCAATACCAAAGCTTTAGGACACGGATGATGGGAGGGAGCAAATCAGGTCACCTAGATGGAAGGCACCACGGTTTGCAAAACCTTTCTCCCAAAAATAGCCTCAGAAGAAGGAAAAGTATAAAATTTGTAAAATTTGGTAAAAGTGTGCAGTGAAGACCAAGTCACTGCCTTACATATCTGATCAACAGAAGCCTCGTTCTTAAAGGCCCATGTGGAAGCCACGGCCCTAGTGGAATGAGCTGTGATTCTTTCAGGAGGCTGCCGTCCGGCAGTCTCATAAGCCAATCTTATGATGCTTTTAAGCCAAAAAGATAGAGAGGTAGAAGTTGCTTTTTGACCTCTCCTTTTACCAGAATAAACAACAAACAAGGAAGATGTTTGTCTGAAATCCTTTGTAGCATCTAAATAGAATTTTAGAGCACGGACAACGTCCAAATTGTGTAACAAACGTTCCTTCTATGAAACTGGATTCGGACACAAAGAAGGTACAACTATCTCCTGGTTAATATTTTTGTTGGAAACAACCTTCGGAAGAAAACCAGGCTCAGTACGTAAAAACCACCTTATCTGCATGGACCAGATAGGGCGGAGAACACTGCAGAGCAGATAACTCAGAAACTCTTCTAGCGGAAGAAATTGCAACCTAAAACAAAACTTTCCAAGATAATAACTTAATATCTACGGAATTTAAGGGTTCAAACGGAACCCCTTGAAGAACTGAAAGAACTAGATTAAGACTCCAGGGAAGAGTCAAAGGTCTGTAAACAGGCTTGATTCTAACCAGAGCCTGAACAAACGCTTAAACGTCTGGCACAGCTGCCAGCCTTTTGTGAAGTAAAACAGATAAAGCAGAGATCTGTCCCTTCAGAGAACTCGCAGAAAATCCTTTCTACAAACCTTCTTGTAGAAAGGAAAGAATCTTAGGAATTTTTATCTTGTTCCATGGGAATCCTTTAGATTCACACCAACAGATATATTTTTTCCATATATTATGGTAAAATTTTCTAGTTACAGGCTTTCTAGCCTGAATAAGAGTATCCATTACAGAATCTGAAAACCCACGCTTTGATAAAATCAAGCGTTCAAACTCCAAGCAGTCAGTTGGAGGAAAACCAGATTCGGATGTTCGAATGGACCCTGAATAAGAAGGTCCTGTCTCAAAGGTAGCTTCCATGGTGGAGCCGATGACATTCACCAGGTCTGCATACCAAGTCCTGCGTGGCCACACAGGAACTATCAAGGTCACCGAAGCCCTCTCCAGATTGATCCTGGCTACCAGCCTGGGAATGAGAGGAAACGGTGGGTATACATAAGCTAGGTTGAAGATCCAAGGTGCTACTATTGTATCCAATAGAGTCGCCTTGGGATCCCTGGATTTGGACCCGTAACAAGGGACCATGAAGTTCTGACGAGAGGCCATCAGAACCATGTCAGGAATGCCCCATAATTGAGTTATTTGGGCAAAGATTTCCAGATGGAGTTCCCACTCCCCCGGATGCTCCTCCATCGCCAGGGAACTCCTTGTTACCCTCTGATGGTTGATATATGTAACAGTCGTCATGATGTCTGATTGAAACCTTATGAATTTGGCCTTTGCTAGTCGAGGCCAAGCCTTGAGAGCATTGAATATCACTCTCAGTTCCATTATGTTTATCGGGAGAAGAGAGTCTTCCCGAAACCATAGACCCTGAGTTTTCAGGGGTTCCCAGACCGCGCCCCAGCCCACCAGACTGGCGTCGGTCGTGACAATGACCTATCCTGGTCTGCGGAAGCTCATTCCCTGTGACAGGTTGTCCAGGGTCAGCCACCAACGGAGTGAATCTGTGGTTATTTGATCTACTTGTATCGTCGGAGACAAGTCTGTATAATCCCCATTCCACTGTCTGAGCATGCACAGGTGCAATGGTCTTAGATGAATTTGTGCAAAAGGAACTATGTCCATTGCCGCAACCATCAAACCTATTACTTCCATGGACTGCGCTATGGAAGGAAGAAGAACAGAATGAAGTACCTGACAAGAGCTTAGAAGTTTTGATTTTCTGGCCTCTGTCAGAAAAACCTTAATTTCTAAGGAAACTATTATTGTTCCCAAGAAGGGAACTCTTGTTGACGGGGACAGAGAACTTTTTTTCTATGTTCACTTTCCACCTGTGAGATCTGAGAAAGGCTAGGACAATGTCCGTATGAGCCCTTGCTTTTGACAGAGACGACACTTGAATCAGGATGTCGTCCAAGTAAGGTACTACTGCAATGCCCCTTGGTCTTAGCACCGCTAGAAGGGACCCTAGTACCCTTGTGAAAATCCTTGGAGCAGTGGCTAATCCGAATGGAAGTGCCACAGGTAATGCTTGTCCAGAAAGGCGAACCTTAGGACCCGAAAATGTTCCTTGTGGATAGGAATACGTAGGTACGCATCCTTTAAGTCCACCGTGGTCATGAATTGATCTTCCTGGATGGTAGGAAGGATCGTTCGAATGGTTTCCATTTTGAATGATGAAACCCTTAGAAACTTGTTTAGAATCTTGAGATCTAAAATAGGTCTGAATGTTCCCTCTTTTTTGGGAATTATGAACAGGTTGGAGTAAAAACCCATCCCTTGTTCTCCTAATGGAACAGGATGAATCACACCCATGCTTAACAGGTCGTCTACACAGTGTAAGAATGCCTGTTCGAAGATAATTGAGACCCGTGGAACCTTCCCCTTGGGGGTAGTTCCCTGAATTCCAGGAGATAACCTTGAGAAACTATTTCTAGCGCCCAAGGATCCTGAACATCTCTTGCCCCAGCCTGAGCAAAGAGAGAAAGTCTGCCCCCCACCAGATCCGTCCCAGATCGGGGGCCAACACTTCATGCTGTTTTGGTAGCAGTGGCAGGTGACTTGGCCTGCTTACCCTTGTTCCAGCCTTGCATCGGCCTCCAGGCTGGCTTGGTTTGAGAAGTATTACCCTCTTGCTTAGAGGGTGTAGAAATTGAGGCTGGTCCGTTTCTGCGAAAGGGACGAAAATTTGGCTTCTTTTTAGCCTTAAAAGACCTATCCAGAGGAAGGGCGTGGCCCTTTCCCCCAGTGATGTCTGAAATAATCTCTTTCAAGTCAGGGCCAAACAGTGTTTTACCCTTGAAAGGGATGTTAAGCAAAAGCGCTCTGCGCGCCACGATAGCAAACCCTGAATTATTCGCCGCTAATCTAGCTAATTGCAAAGCGGCATCTAAAATAAAAAAGAGTTAGCCAATTTAAGAGCTTGAACTCTGTCCAAAACCTCCTCGTACGAAGATTCTTTATTGAGCGACTTTTCTAGTTCTTCGAACCAGAAACACGCAGCTGTAGTGACAGGAACAATGCATGAAATTGGTTGTAGAAGGTAACCTTGCTGAACAAACATCTTTTTAAGCAAACCCTCTAACCTTTAATCCATAGGATCTTGAAAGCACAACTATCTTCTATAGGAATAGAAGTGCGTTTGTTTAGAGTAGAAACCGCCCCCTCGACCCTGGGGACTGTATGCTATAAGTCCTTTCTGGGGTCGACTATAGGAACTAATTTCTTAAATATAGGGGGAGGACAAAAGGTATGCCGGGCCTTTCCCACTCCTTATTTACTATGTCCGCCACCCGCTTGGGTATAGGAAAAACGGGGGGCACCGGAACCTCTAGGAACTTGTCCATCTTACCTAATTTCTCTGGAATGACCAAATTGTCACAATCATCCAGAGTAGATAATACCTCCTTAAGTAGTGCGTGGAGATGTTGAAATATAAATTTAAAAGTTACAATATCAGGTTCTGCTTGTTGAGAAATTTTCCCTGAATCTGAAATTTCTCCCTCAGACAAAACCTCCCTCCTGGCCCCTTCAGATAGGTGTGAGGGTATATCAGAACAGATATCATCAGCGTCCTCTTGCTTTTCAGTGTTTAAAACAGAGCAATCACGCTTTCTCTGATAAGTAGGCATTTTGGAAAAAATGCATGCAATAGAATTATCCATTACAGCCATTAATTGTTGTATGGTAATAAGTATTGGCGCACTAGATGTACTAGGGGCCTCTTGTGTGGGCAAAACTGGTGTAGACACAGAAGGGGATGATGCAGTACCATGCTTACTCCCCTCATTAGAGGAATCATCTTGGGCAATATCATATCTATGGCATTATTATCCCTACTTTGTTTGGACATTATGACACAAATATATCACATATATTTAAATGGGGAGACACATTGGCTTTCATACATATAGAACATCGTTATCTGATGGTTCAGACATGTTAAACAGGCTTAAACTTGTCAACAAAGCACAAAAAACGTTTTACAATAAAACCGTTACTGTCCCTTTAAATTTCAAACTGAACACACTTTATTACTGAATATGTGAAAAAGTATGAAGGAATTGTTCAAATTTCACCAAATTTTCACCACAGTAACTTAAAGCCTTAAAAGTATTGCACACCAAATTTGAGAGCTTTAACCCTTAAAATAACGGAACCGGAGCCGTTTTTACATTTAACCCCTATACAGTCCCAGGTATCTGCTTTGCTGAGACCCAACCAAGCCCAGAGGGGAATACGATACCAAATGATGCCTTCTATAAGCTTTTTCAGTGGTTCTTAGCTCCTCACACATGCATCTGCATGCCATGCTTTCCAAAAACAACTGCGCATTAGAGGCGCGAAAATGAGGCTCTGTCTATGACTAGAAAAGGCCCCCAGTGAAAAAGGTGTCCAATACAGTGCCTGCCGTTTTTATTAAAACAATCCCCAAGATTTAACAACTATTAAAAGTAATAATCTGCCAAATATACTTAGTAAAGTAATCGTTTTAGCCCAGAAAAATGTCTACCAGTTTTTTAAGCCCTAATGAAGCCCTTTATTCTTTTACTTAAACTAAGAAAATGGCTTACCGGTTCCCATAGGGAAAATGACAGCTTCCAGCATTACCGAGTCTTGTTAGAAATGTGTCATACCTCAAGCAGCAAAAGTCTGCTCACTGTTTCCCCCAACTGAAGTTAATTCCTCTCAACAGTCCTGTGTGGAAACAGCCATCGATTTTAGTAACGGTTGCTAAAATCATTTTCCTCTTACAAACAGAAATCTTCATCTCTTTCCTGTTTCAGAGTAAATAGTACATACCAGCACTATTTTAAAATAACAAACTCTTGATTGAAGAATAAAAACTACATTTAAACACCAAAAAACTCTAAGCCATCTCCGTGGAGATGTTGCCTGTACAACGGCAAAGAGAATGACTGGGGAAGGCGGAGCCTAGGAGGGATCATGTGACCAGCTTTGCTGGGCTCTTTGCCATTTCCTGTTGGGGAAGAGAATATCCCACAAGTAAGGATGACGCCGTGGACCGGACACACCTATGTTGGAGAAATATCTTTAGTGTTTCAGAGATATTATGAGAGCTTATATTCTTCTCAGGATCCTGAGTTGGGACCAATTCAGAAGTTCTTAAGGGAGTCTATTCTACCTGTAATAAGCAAAGAGGATAGCGACTCACTAAATAAACCAATTACTGACAAGGAAATTATAAATATTATACGACAACTGAAGAAAGGGGAAGGCACCTGGGCCTGATGGGCTCCCTTTGGAATTGTATTTATTACTAAAGGAGGAAGTTACTCAGTGTCTTGGGGAGCTTTATGAATATTATTTTCAGCAGAATAAAAAAATTACAGGGCAATTAAAAACAGCTAATATTGTTCTATTACCTAAGGAAGGTAAAGATCTTACCCAGGTCTCTTCGTGTAGACCTATCTCGCTCTTAAATCTTGATTACAAGATATTTATGAAGATATTTGCAGAGAGAATGAAACTAATTTTACCTAAAATACTGCATATGGACCAGGCAAGATTTGTTAGCAGGAGAACATCTGAGCTAAATATTAGAAAAATTCAGCAGGTCATTTGTAGATATAATGGTGATAGTGGAGATATTAGTACCTCGGCTCTGCCGGAGGCCTTCCGGCTATCCCTGGATGCAGAGAAGGCCTTCGACAGAGAGAGTGGAGATATACAGTATGTTTGAGACACTGAAGAGATTTGGTTTTGAGGGGACATTTTTGGATTTAATTTCTAATGTATATTCAGATGCTAGTGCTTCCATTTTGGTTAATAATTGCATGTCTTCTTTCTTCGGTCTGTCCAGGGGTACCAGACAAGGGTGCCCTATGTCACCTCTTTTATTTGATTTGGTTTTGGAACCCCCGGCTAGCCGACCTAGGGAGCGGGTAGAGGGTGTTATCGTAGGCAAATAAAATTTTCAATTAGCTCTCTTTGCAGACGACTTATTGATGTGTGTAGCCGGAAGAACAAGTTGATAAAATAGTAAAAATTTTGGAAGACTACGGCAGACTGTCAGGATATAAGATAAACTACTCGAAGTCAAATATTCTATGGTTAAAAAAAACAATAAACAGGGAACAGACATATCCATTTACTGAAGTAATTTTTTTTAAATATATGGGGATTATCTTTCGGCTGACCCTTCTGAAAGGTACAAATTGAACTTAACATTAACTCTTCAAAATAGTGCAGAGAGAGTAAAAGGATGGGTTAATATGCCACTCTCCTTATCAGGGAGAGTGGCAGCTTTTAAAATGTTTATTCTCCCAAGATTATTATATCCTCTTAGAATGTTTTCTCTGGCTATTAAAAAAACTGACCTTATTAATTTTACAAGAGTCTTAACCCACTTTTTATGGAGAGGGAAAAAAACAGGATTAGACTAGATAAAATGTATTTGCCCCGGATTAAAGGAGGCCCTTCCGAATGTCAAATTATATAACCAAGCTATATTATTGAGAGCCCCTATGGATTGGATAGAGCAGACAAATAATTTTACTAGCTGTAATATGGATGAATGTCTGTGTGTCCCCCATTCTTTAGCTTTTATACTTCATGCATCAAATAAGGAGTTGGGCCCAAAAATATTTTTACATCCTTTATTAAAAGATATTATTGCAACTTGGAGGGAAACAATGAAAGTGAGGGGAGGGAATTATGCTATTTCGAAGTGTTTACCACTTCAGGGGAATCCTAGATTCCAACCAAGAATAGAAAATAGGGTATATCAGGCGTGGGGAATTAACCCTTTCATGTCAGGGCTAAAGTGCCTACATCGGAACAACTGTTCCGATGTAGACAAATTGAAACCATGCGATCGTGCACACAATCACAAGATTTCAATTATTGGATTGCATTTGGGGGGCGTCCCTACAACCCTAGGAACGCCCTCCAGACCGCGATCAAATCCTGAAAGCACAGAAGGCTTCAGGACAGCCGTTAGCTATGAAGTTCTATTCCGTCATAACAGCTTTAAAGCCCAGTGTAATTATGACGGAATAGAACGGCATAACGGCTTTAAAAGGTTAAGGGTATCAGTCTGCTTAAACACCTAATTGACCCCTTAAAATTGAAACCATACAAATTTTGTGACCTACAAAGGGTATATAAAATTCATAAAAATGAGTAAAAAGGTCTTAATAGCATGAATATATGCTAATCTTCAAAATATGAGGGAGGAAAAACAAAATTTATGCTTACCTGATAAATTCATTTCTCCTGTAGTGTGGTCAGTCCACGGGTCATCATTACTTCTGGGATATTATCTCCTCCCCTACAGGAAGTGCAAGAGGATTCACCCAGCAGAGCTGCTATATAGCTCCTCCCCTCTACGTCACCTCCAGTCATTCGACCAAAGGACCAACGAGAAAGGAGAAGCTCAAGGGTGTAGTGGTGACTGGAGTATAATCCAAAATTTTTTTTAGCCTGCCATAAAAAACAGGGCGGGCCGTGGACTGACCACACTACAGGAGAAATGAATTTATCAGGTAAGCATAAATTTTGTTTTCTCCTGTTAAGTGTGGTCAGTCCACGGGTCATCATTACTTCTGGGATACCAATACCAAAGCAAAAGTACACGGATGACGGGAGGGACAGGCAGGCTCTTTATACGGAGGGAACCACTGCCTGAAGAACCTTTCTCCCAAAAACAGCCTCCAAAGAAGCAAAAGTGTCAAATTTGTAAAATTTGGAAAAAGTATGAAGAGAAGACCAAGTTGCAGCCTTGCAAATCTGTTCAACAGAAGCCTCATTCTTAAAGGCCCAAGTGGAAGCCACAGCTCTAGTAGAATGAGCTGTAATTCTTTCAGGAGGCTGCTGTCCAGCAGTCTCATAGGCTAATCGTATTATGCTACGAAGCCAAAAAGAGAGAGAGGTAGCCGAAGCTTTTTGACCTCTCCTCTGACCAGAATAAACGACAAACAGGGAAGACGTTTGACGAAAATCCTTAGTTGCCTGTAGATAAAATTTCAGGGCACGGACTACATCTAGATTGTGTAGCAGACGTTCCTTCTTCGAGGAAGGATTAGGACACAAAGATGGAACAACAATCTCTTGATTGATATTCCTGTTAGTGACCACCTTAGGTAGGAACCCAGGTTTAGTACGCAGAACTACCCCGTCAGAATGAAAAATCAGATAAGGAGAATCACAATGTAAGGCAGATAACTCAGAGACTCTTCGAGCCGAGGAAATAGCCATTAAAAACAGAACTTTCCAAGATAACAACTTGATATCAATGGAATGAAGGGGTTCAAACGGAACACCCTGTAAAACATTAAGAACTAAGTTCAAACTCCATGGCGGAGCAACAGTTTTAAACACAGGCTTGATCCTAGCTAAAGCCTGACAAAAAGCTTGAACGTCTGGAACTTCTGACAGACGTTTGTGTAAAAGAATGGACAGAGCTGAAATCTGTCCCTTTAAAGAACTAGCGGATAACCCCTTTTCTAAACCTTCTTGTAGAAAAGACAATATCCTTGGAATCCTAACCTTACTCCATGAGTAACTCTTGGATTCGCACCAATATAAGTATTTACGCCATATTTTATGGTAAATCCTTCTGGTAACAGGCTTCCTAGCCTGTATTAAGGTATCAATAACTGGCTCAGAAAACCCACGTTTTGATAAAATCAAGCGTTCAATTTCCAAGCAGTCAGCTTCAGAGAAGTTAGATTTTGATGTTTGAATGGACCCTGGATCAGAAGGTCCTGTTTCAGAGGTAGAGACCAAGGCGGACAGGATGACATGTCCACTAGATCTGCATACCAAGTCCTGCGTGGCCATGCAGGTGCTATTAGAATCACTGATGCTCTCTCCTGTTTGATTCTGGCAATCAATCGAGGAAGCATCGGGAAGGGTGGAAACACACAAGCCATCCCGAAGGTCCAAGGTGCTGTCAAAGCATCTATCAAAACCACTCCCGGATCCCTGGATCTGGACCCGTAGCGAGGAAGCTTGGCGTTCTGACGAGACGCCATGAGATCTATCTCTGGTTTGCCCCAACGTCGAAGTATCTGGGCAAAGACCTCCGGATGAAGTTCCCACTCCCCCGGATGAAAAGTCTGACGACTTAAGAAATCCGCCTCCCAGTTCTCCACTCCCGGGATGTGGATTGCAGATAGGTGGCAAGAGTGAGACTCTGCCCAGCGAATTATCTTTGATACTTCCATCATTGCTAGGGAGCTTCTTGTCCCTCCCTGATGGTTGATGTAAGCTACAGTCGTGATGTTGTCCTACTGAAACCTGATGAACCCCCGAGTTGTTAACTGGGGCCAAGCCAGAAGGGCATTGAGAACTGCTCTCAATTCCAGAATGTTTATTGGAAGGAGACTCTCCTCCTGATTCCATAGTCCCTGAGCCTTCAGAGAATTCCAGACAGCGCCCCAACCTAGTAGGCTGGCGTCTGTTGTTACAATTGTCCAGTCCGGCCTGCTGAATGGCATCCCCCTGGACAGGTGTGGCCGATAAAGCCACCATAGAAGAGAATTTCTGGTCTCTTGATTCAGATTCAGAGTGGGGGACAAATCTGAGTAATCCCCGTTCCACTGACTTAGCATGCACAATTGCAGCGGTCTGAGATGTAGGCGTGCAAAAGGTACTATGTCCATTGCCGCTACCATTAAGCCGATCACCTCCATGCATTGAGCTACTGACGGGTGTTGAATGGAATGAAGGACACGGCATGCATTTTGAAGCTTTGTTAACCTGTCTTCTGTCAGGTAAATCTTCATTTCTACAGAATCTATCAGAGTCCCCAAGAAGGGAACTCTTGTGAGTGGAAAGAGAGAACTCTTCTTTTCGTTCACCTTCCATCCATGCGACCTTAGAAATGCCAGTACTAACTCTGTATGAGACTTGGCAGTTTGAAAGCTTGAAGCTTGTATCAGAATGTCGTCTAGGTACGGAGCTACCGAAATTCCTCGCGGTCTTAGTACCGCCAGAAGAGTACCCAGAACCTTTGTGAAGATTCTTGGAGCCGTAGCCAATCCGAATGGAAGAGCTACAAACTGGTAATGCCTGTCTAGAAAGGCAAACCTTAGATACCGGTAATGATTTCTGTGAATCGGTATGTGAAGGTAAGCATCCTTTAAATCCACTGTGGTCATGTACTGACCCTCTTGGATCATGGGCAAAATTGTTCGAATAGTTTCCATCTTGAACGATGGAACTCTTAGGAATTTGTTTAGGATCTTTAAATCCAAGATTGGCCTGAAAGTTCCCTCTTTTTTGGGAACTACAAACAGATTTGAGTAAAACCCTTGTCCTTGTTCCGACCGCGGAACTGGATGGATCACTCCCATTAATAAAAGATCTTGTACGCAGTGTAGGAACGCTTCTTTCTTTATTTGGTTTGTTGACAACCTTGACAGATGAAATCTCCCTCTTGGGGGAGAGGATTTGAAGTCCAGAAGGTATCCCTGAGATATGATCTCTAATGCCCAGGGATCCTGAACATCTCTTGCCCAAGCCTGGGCGAAGAGAGAAAGTCTGCCCCCTACTAGATCCGGTCCCGGATCGGGGGCCCTCGATTCATGCTATCTTAGGGGCAGCAGCAGGTTTCCTGGCCTGCTTGCCCTTGTTCCAGGACTGGTTAGGTTTCCAGCCTTGTCTGTAGCGAGCAACAGTTCCTTCCTGTTTTGGTGCAGAGGAAGTTGATGCAGTTCCTGCTTTGAAATTACGAAAGGAACGAAAATTAGACTGTCTAGCCCTAGGTTTGGCTTTGTCCTGAGGCAGGGCATGGCCTTTACCTCCTGTAATGTCAGCGATAATCTCTTTCAACCCGGGCCCAAATAAGGTCTGCCCTTTGAAAGGTATATTAAGCAATTTAGATTTAGAAGTAACATCAGCTGACCAGGATTTTAGCCACAGTGCTCTGCGTGCCTGAATGGCAAATCCGGAATTCTTAGCCGTAAGTTTAGTTAAATGTACTACGGCATCTGAAATAAATGAGTTAGCTAACTTAAGGGCTTTAAGTCTGTCTGTAATCTCATCTAGTGTAGATGATTGAAGTGTCTCTTCCAGAGACTCAAACCAAAATGCTGCTGCAGCCGTGACAGGCGCAATACATGCAAGAGGTTGCAATATAAAACCTTGTTGAACAAACATTTTCTTAAGGTAACCCTCTAATTTTTTATCCATTGGATCTGAAAAGGCACAGCTATCCTCCACCGGGATAGTGGTACGCTTAGCTAAAGTAGAAACTGCTCCCTCCACCTTAGGGACCGTTTGCCATAAGTCCCGTGTGGTGGCGTCTATTGGAAACATTTTTCTAAATATCGGAGGAGGTGAGAATGGCACACCGGGCCTATCCCACTCCTTAGTAACAATTTCAGTAAGTCTCTTAGGTATAGGAAAAACATCAGTACTTGCCGGTACCGCAAAATATTTATCCAACCTACACATTTTCTCTGGTATTGCAACTGTGTTACAATCATTCAGAGCCGCTAACACCTCCCCTAGTAATACACGGAGGTTTTCCAGCTTAAATTTAAAATTTGAAATATCTGAATCCAGTCTGTTTGGATCAGAACTGTCACCCACAGAATGAAGTTCTCCGTCCTCATGTTCTGCCGCCTGTGACGCAGCGTCTGACATGGCCCTAATATTATCAGCGCACTCTGTTCTCACCCCAGAGTGATCACGCTTGCCTCTAAGTTCTGGTAATTTAGCCAAAACTTCAGTCATAACAGTAGCCATATCCTGTAATGTGATTTGAAATGGCCGCCCAGATGTACTCGGCGCTACAATATCACGCACCTCCCGAGCGGGAGATGCAGGTACTGACACGTGAGGCGAGTTAGTCGGCATAACTCTCCCCTCGTTGTCTGGTGAAATATGTTCAATTTGTACAGATTGACTTTTATTTAAAGTAGCATCAATACAGTTAGTACATAAACTTCTATTGGGCTCCACTTTGGCATTAGCACATATAGCACATGTATCTTCCTCTGAATCAGACATGTTTAACACACTAGCAATTAACTAGCAACTTGGAAATGCTTTTTCAAGTAATTTACAATAATATAAAAACGAACTGTGCCTATAAGAAGCACAGAAAAAAATTATGACAGTTGAAAATAATTAAGTTATAGCATCAATCTTTGTCAGAAATATACAATTTTAGCAAAGGATTGTTCCCATTAGCAAAGGATAACTAACCCAGGCAGCAGAAAAAATACACAAATAAACGTTTTTTATCACAGTCAACTACAATCTTCACAGCTCTGCTGTGATGATTACCTCCCTCAAAAAAAGGCTTTGGAGATCCCTGAGTTCTGTAGAGATGAACCGGATCATGCAGGAAGAAAATTAACCTCTGACTGAGTTTTTTGATGCGTAGTAAAAGCGCCAAAAATGGCCCCTCCCCCTCACACATAACAGTGAGAGAGATCAGTGAACTGCTTTAATCTAAACAAAACTATTGCCAAGTGGAAAAAATAGTGCCCAAAACATTTTTTCACCCAGTACCTCAGAGAAATAAACGTTTTTACATGCCAGCAAAAAAACGTTTAACCTCAATAAATTAATTGTTATTTAAAACCTATTGCAAGTCCCTGCAATTTAGGTTAAGTCTATGCATACAGTATAAATCCAGTGAAGTACCATTCCCCAGAATACTGAAGTGTAAAAACATAATTTATGCTTACCTGATAAATTCCTTTCTTCTGTAGTGTGATCAGTCCACGGGTCATCATTACTTCTGGGATATTACTCCTCCCCAACAGGAAGTGCAAGAGGATTCACCCAGCAAAGCTGCATATAGCTCCTCCCCTCTACGTCACTCCCAGTCATTCGACCAAGGACCAACGAGAAAGGAAAAGCCAAGGGTGAAGTGGTGACTGGAGTATAAATTAAAAAATATTTACCTGCCTTAAAAACAGGGCGGGCCGTGGACTGATCACACTACAGAAGAAAGGAATTTATCAGGTAAGCATAAATTATGTTTTCTTCTGTTAAGTGTGATCAGTCCACGGGTCATCATTACTTCTGGGATACCAATACCAAAGCAAAAGTACACGGATGACGGGAGGGATAGGCAGGCTCTTTATACAGAAGGAACCACTGCCTGAAGAACCTTTCTCCCAAAAATAGCCTCCGATGAAGCAAAAGTGTCAAATTTGTAAAATTTGGAAAAAGTATGAAGCGAAGACCAAGTTGCAGCCTTGCAAATCTGTTCAACAGAGGCCTCATTCTTGAAGGCCCAAGTGGAAGCCACAGCTCTAGTAGAATGAGCTGTAATTCTTTCAGGAGGCTGCTGTCCAGCAGTCTCATAAGCTAAACGAATTATGCTACGAAGCCAAAAAGAAAGAGAGGTAGCGGAAGCTTTTTGACCTCTCCTCTGCCCAGAGTAAATGACAAACAGAGAAGACGTTTGTCGAAATTCCTTAGTTGCCTGTAAGTAAAATTTTAGAGCACGGACTACATCCAGGTTGTGCAGTAGACGTTCCTTCTTTGAAGAAGGATTTGGGCATAAAGAAGGAACAACAATCTCTTGATTGATATTCCTGTTAGTAACTACCTTAGGTAAGAACCCAGGTTTAGTACGCAGGACTACCTTATCCGAATGAAAAATCAAATAAGGAGAATCACAATGTAAGGCTGATAATTCAGAGACTCTTCGAGCCGAGGAAATAGCCATTAAAAATAGAACTTTCCAAGATAACAACTTTATATCAATGGAATGAAGGGGTTCAAACGGAACGCCCTGTAAAACATTAAGAACAAGGTTTAAACTCCATGGTGGAGCAACAGTTTTAAACACAGGCTTAATTCTGGCCAAAGCCTGACAAAAGCCTGGACGTCAGGAACTTCTGACAGACGTTTGTGTAACAGAATGGACAGAGCTGAGATCTGTCCCTTTAATGAACTAGCAGATAAACCCTTTTCTAAACCTTCTTGTAGAAAAGACAATATCCTAGGAATCCTAACCTTACTCCAAGAGTAACCTTTGGATTCACACCAATATAGGTATTTACGCCATATCTTATGGTAAATCTTTCTGGTAACAGGTTTCCTAGCCTGTATTAAGGTATCAATAACTGACTCAGAAAATCCACGTCTTGATAAAATCAAGCGTTCAATTTCCAAGCAGTCAGCTTCAGAGAAGTTAGATTTTGATGTTTGAAGGGACCCTGTATCAGAAGGTCCTGTTTCAGAGGTAGAGACCAAGGTGGACAGGATGACATGTCCACCAGGTCTGCATACCAAAGTGCTATTAGAATCACTGATGCTCTCTCTTGTTTGATTCTGGCAATCAATCGAGGAAGCAACGGGAAGGGTGGAAACACGTAAGCCATCCTGAAGTCCCAAGGTGCTGTCAGAGCATCTATCAGGACTGCTCCTGGATCCCTGGATCTGGACCCGTAACGAGGAAGCTTGGCGTTCTGTCGAGACGCCATGAGATCTATCTCTGGTTTGCCCCAACGTCGAAGTATTTGGGCAAAGACCTCCGGATGAAGTTCCCACTCCCCCGGATGAAAAGTCTGACGATTTAAGAAATCCGCCTCCCAGTTCTCCACTCCCGGGATGTGGATTGCTGACAGGTGGCAAGAGTGAGACTCTGCCCAGCAAATTATCTTTGATACTTCCATCATAGCTAGGGAGCTTCTTGTCCCTCCCTGATGGTTGATGTAAGCTACAGTTGTGATGTTGTCCGACTGAAACCTGATGAACCCCCGAGTTGTCAACTGGGGCCAAGCCAGGAGGGCATTGAGAACTGCTCTCAATTCCAGAATGTTTATTGGCAGGAGACTCTCCTCCTGACTCCATTGTCCCTGAGCCTTCAGAGAATTCCAGACGGCACCCCAACCTAGAAGGCTGGCGTCTGTTGTTACAATTGTCCAGTCTGGTCTGCTGAATGGCATCCCCCTGGACAGATGTGGCCGAGAAAGCCACCATAGAAGAGAATTTCTGGTCTCTTGATCCAGATTCAGAGAAGGGGATAAGTCTGAGTAATCCCCATTCCACTGACTTAGCATGCACAGTTGCAGTGGTCTGAGGTGTAAGCGTGCAAAGGGTACTATGTACCATTAAGCCGATTACCTCCATGCATTGAGCCACTGACGGGTGTTGAATGGAATGAAGGGTGCGGCAAGCACTTTGAAGTCTTGTTAGCCTGTCCTCTGTCAGGTAAATCTTCATTTCTACAGAATCTATAAGAGTCCCCAGGAAGGGAACTCTTGTGAGTGGAACGAGTGAACTTTTCTTTTCGTTCACCTTCCATCCATGTGACCTTAGAAATGCCAGCACTAACTCTGTATGAGACTTGGCAGTTTGAAAGCTTGAAGCTTGTATCAGAATGTCGTCTAGGTATGGAGCTACCGAGATTCCCCGCGGTCTTAGTACCGCCAGAAGAGCACCCAGAACCTTTGTGAAGATTCTTGGAGCTGTAGCCAATCCGAATGGAAGAGCCACAAACTGGTAATGCCTGTCTAGGAAGGCAAACCTTAGGTACCGATAATGATCTTTGTGAATCGGTATGTGAAGGTAAGCATCTTTTAAATCTACAGTGGTCATGTATTGACCCTCTTGGATCATAGGTAAAATTGTCCGAATAGTCTCCATCTTGAACGAGGAACTCTTAGGAATTTGTTTAGGATCTTTAAGTCTAGGATTGGTCTGAAAGTTCCCTCTTTTTTGTGAACCACAAACAGATTTGAGTAAAACCCCTGTCCCTGTTCCGATCGTGGAACTGGATGGATTACTCCCATTAACAAGAGCTCTTGTACGCAGCGTAGAAACGCCTCTTTCTTTGTCTGGATTGTTGACAATCTTGACAGATGAAATCTCTCTCTTGGAGGAGAGTATTTGAAGTCCAGAAGGTATCCCTGAGATATTATCTCTAGCGCCCAGGGATCCTGAACATCTCTTGCCCAAGCCTGGGTGAAGAGAGAAAGTCTGCCCCCCACTAGATCCGATCCCGGATTGGGGGCCCTCAATTCATGCTGTTTTAGGGGCAGCAGCAGGTTTCCTAGTCTGCTTGCCCTTGTTCCAGGACTGGTTAGGTTTCCAGCCTTGTCTGTAGCGAGCAACAGCTCCTTCCTGTTTTGGTGCAGAGGAAGTTGATGCTGCTCCTGCTTTGAAATTAAGAAAGGAACGAAAATTAGACTGTCTAGTCTTGGCTTTGGCTTTGTCCTGAGGCAGGGCATGGCCTTTACCTCCTGTAATGTCAGCGATAATCTCTTTCAACCCGGGCCCGAATAAGGTCTGCCCTTTGAAAGGTATATTAAGCAATTTAGACTTAGAAGTAACATCAGCTGACCAGGATTTTAGCCACAGCGCCCTGCGTGCCTGAATGGCGAATCCTGAATTCTTCGCCGTAAGTTTAGTAAGATGTACTACGGCCTCCGAAATGAATGAATTAGCTAGTTTAAGGACTCTAAGCCTGTCCGTAATGTCGTCCAGAGTAGCTGAACCAATGTTCTCTTCCAGAGACTCAATCCAGAATGCCGCTGCAGCCGTGATCGGCGCAATGCATGCAAGGGGTTGCAATATAAAACCTTGTTGAACAAACATTTTCTTAAGGTAACCCTCTAACTTTTTATCCATTGGATCTGAAAAAGCACAGCTATCCTCCACCGGGATAGTGGTACGCTTAGTTAAGGTAGAAACTGCTCCCTCCACCTTAGGGACCGTTTGCCATAAGTCCCTTGTGGTGGCGTCTATTGGAAACATTTTTCTAAATATCGGAGGGGGTGAGAACGGCACACCGGGTCTATCCCACTCCTTAGTAACAATTTCAGTAAGTCTCTTAGGTATAGGAAAAACCTCAGTACTCGTCGGTACCGCAAAATATTTATCCAACCTACACATTTTCTCTGGTATTGCAACTGTGTTACAATCATTCAGAGCCGCTAACACCTCCCCTAGTAATACACGGAGGTTTTCCAGTTTAAATTTAAAATTTGAAATATCTGAATCCAGTCTGTTTGGATCAGAACCGTCACCCACAGAATGAAGTTCTCCGTCCTCATGTTCTGCCACCTGTGACGCAGTGTCTGACATGGCCCTAATATTATCAGCGCACTCTGTTTTCACCCCAGAGTGATCACGCTTACCTCTTAGTTCTGGTAATTTAGCCAAAACCTCAGTCATAACAGTAGCCATATCCTGTAATGTGATTTGTAATGGCCGCCCAGATGTACTCGGCGCTACAATATCACGCACCTCCCTCTGAGCGGGAGATGTAGGTACTGACACGTGAGGCGAGTTAGTCGGCATAACTCTCCCCTCGTTGTTTGGTGAAATTTGTTCAATTTGTACAGATTGACTTTTATTTAAAGTAGCATCAATACAGTTAGTACATAAATTTCTATTGGGCTCCACTTTGGCATTGCAACAAATGACACAGGTATCATCCTCTGAATCAGACATGTTTAACACACTAGCAAATAAACTTGCAACTTGGAAATACAATTCAATTAGAATAATATTAAAACGTACTGTGCCTTTAAGAAGCACAGAAGATCTATGACAGTTGAAAATTAATAAATTGAAACAGTTATAGCCTCAATCCTTGTAAACAACACAACTTTAGCAAAGGTTTAATCCCATTAGCAAAGATAACAAATTCTGAAAGCAGGAAACAAATTACAGAATAAACGTTTTTTATCTCAGTCAAACTATAATTCTCACAGCTCTGCTGAGAGAAATTACCTCCCTGAAAATAAGTTTTGAAGACCCCTGAGCTCTGTAGAGATGAACCGGATCATGCAGGGAATACAATGAGTTGCTGACTGAAATATTTGATGCATAGTAAAAGCGCCAAAAAAACGGCCCCTCCCCCTCACACACAGCAGTGAGGGAGAACAGAAACTGTCAGAAAAACAGATTAAGCAACTGCCAAGTGGAAAAATAGTGCCCAAACATTTATTCACACAGTACCTCAGCAAATGAAAACGATTTTACATTCCAGCAAAAACGTTAAACATAATCTCTAGTTATTAAACAGCTTTATGTATTTCTTACAGTGTAATTCTAGTGAAGTACCATTCCCCAGAATACTGAAGTGTAAAGTATACATACATGACATTATATCGGTATGGCAGGATTTTCTCATCAATTCCATTGTCAGAAAATAAAAACTGCTACATACCTCTATGCAGATTCATCTGCCCGCTGTCCCCTGATCTGAAGTTTACCTCACTCCTCAGATGGCCGAGAACAGCAATATGATCTTAACTACTCCGGCTAAAATCATAGCAAAACTCTGGTAGATTCTTCTTCAAACTCTGCCAGAGAGGTAATAACACACTCCGGTGCTATTTTAAAATAACAAACTTTTGATTGAAGATATAAAACTAAGTATAATCACCATAGTCCTCTCACACATCCTATCTAGTCGTTGGGTGCAAGAGAATGACTGGGAGTGACGTAGAGGGGAGGAGCTATATGCAGCTTTGCTGGGTGAATCCTCTTGCACTTCCTGTTGGGGAGGAGTAATATCCCAGAAGTAATGATGACCCGTGGACTGATCACACTTAACAGAAGAAATATACATACATGACAGCCTGATACCAGCTACATCTACTGCATTTAAGGCTGAGTTTACATTATAACGGTATGGCAGGATTTTCTCATCAATTCCATGTCAGAAAATAACAAACTGCTACATACCTCTTTGCAGATTAATCTGCCCGCTGTCCCCTGATCTGAAGTTTACCTCTCCTCAGATGGCCGAGAAACAGCAATATGATCTTAACTACTCCGGCTAAAATCATAGAAAAAACTCAGGTAGATTCTTCTTCAAATTCTACCAGAGAATGAATAACACACTCCGGTGCTATTATAAAATAACAAACTTTTGATTGAAGGTAATAAACTAATTAAATCACCACAGTCCTCTCACACATCCTATCTATTCGTTGGGTGCAAGAGAATGACTGGAGGTGACGTAGAGGGGAGGAGCTATATAGCAGCTCTGCTGGGTGAATCCTCTTGCACTTCCTGTAGGGGAGGAGATAATATCCCAGAAGTAATGATGACCCGTGGACTGACCACACTTAACAGGAGAAATCTAATTAAAATTTATAAAGATAGATGGGGTAAGATCTCTCCTTCATTTTGCCTAGAAACTAGCATAGAAAAGACCTTTGGGGTTGTACAGGGCCTTACAGGTTCGGCTAGTTTTATGGAATCCCACTTTAGGTTAATACAATTTGACTATGGAACCCTCAGATTGACAATATATGTAAGAAATGTAAATAACCAGATCCCGATATTATTCATCTATTGGTGTAATGTCCTAAAGTGAGACAAATGTGGTGTAAGGTAGAATTTCTATGTTCCCTAATTTTTAGGGTAAAGATTAAAATATCTGTTGAAAATATATTATTTTTAAATAGAGAGCTGGAATGGGGGCCTAAGTACAAATTTATCCAATGGGGAATATTGGTGGCTAGATCTATGATTTTTAAGTTTTGGATTAAAAAGCTACCCCCACAATTAATATAATAAAAGAATGTTTAGCTAGACAAGCCTTGATGGAGGCCTGGGACACTAAAATATATAAGCCTATGGGAGTAAAAAACTATAAAAGTATTTGGGAGAAGAATTTTCACTGAAAATTAACCAAATTATCCCTAGAGGGGATATTGTTGGGAATATGGGAGAAGGGCTGGGGTGTTGAAGGGTGGAGTGGAGGAATTGGGGGGGAGATAGAGGCAGATGATATACATAGGTACATATTAAAATTGTTTTTTTTTATGAATGTGAGTGTGTGGAGGTAAGGAAAGATAGGGGGTAAGAAAATGATCTACAGTTAAATATGTAGATGTTAGAGCCAATACTACATTAAATTTCAAATTAATATTAGGACATAATGACTTTAAAACATAAAGATGAATTAGAAATTGGCCAAGGAAGACTGATAGGAAGGAAAGGAAAAATCTCCCTTCTCAATTTGTTAAAGGGACAGGCTACACCAGAATTTTTATTGTTTTAAAAGATAGATAATCCCTTTATTACCCATTTCCCAGTTTTGCATAACCAACACAGTTATAATAATATACTTTTAACCTCTGTGATTATCTTGTATCTAAGCCTCTGCAAACTGCCCCTTTTTTCAGTTCTTTTGACAGACTTGCAGTCTAGCCAATCAGTGCCTGCTCCCAGATTACTTCACGTGCACAAGCATAGTGTTATATATATGAAATATGTGAACTAACACCCTCTAGTGGTGAAAAACTGTTAAAATGCAATCTGAAAGAGGTGGGCTTCAAGGTCTAAGAAATTAGCATATGAACCTCCTAGGTTAAGCTTTCAACTAAGAATACCAAGAGAACAAAGCAAAATTAGTAATAAAATTAAATTGGAAAATTGTTTAAAATTACATGCTCTATCTGAATCATGAAAGTTTACTTTGGCCTAGACTGTCCCTTTAAGATAGTGTATAGTCCACTTTGTTTGGATCACATATAAAATGATTGTTTTTGACTCTTTGGATAGGAAAAGCTGTAAATATTTGCTCAATTCTGTATAGGCTGGAAAGCCTAAATGGAATATATGATGATCTTTCCTTTGTATGTGTTGTCTTTTTTTCTTCTTTTTTTTTATAAGTCTGCACTAAATAAGCTTTGTACTGTAGATTTTTTTATACAATAAAATATTAAACAAAATAAAAAAATGTTTTTTTATTTTCTGTAATGTAGTGTTTTTTTTTATAATTTAGCTAATTGTTTTGAATTTAGTTAATTGTATTTAATTTAGGGAATTTATTTAATTGTAGGGTTAGGTGTTAGTGTAAGACAGGTTAGGTTTTATTTTACAGGTCAATTTGTATTTATTTTAGCTAGGTAGTTATTAAATAGTTAATAACTATTTAGTAACTATTCTACCTAGTTAAAATAAATACAAACTTGCCTGTAAAATAAACATAAACCCTAAGCTAGCTACAATGTAACTATTAGTTATATTGTAGCTATCTTAGGGTTTATTTTATAGGTAAGTATTTAGTTTTAAATAGGAATAATTTAGGTAATAATTATAGGTTTTATTTATATTTATTTTAATTATATTTAAGTTGGGGTGTGTTAGGGTTAGACTTAAATTTAGGGGTTAATAAATATAATATGTTGGGGCGGCAGATTAGGGGTTAATAAATGTAGGTAGGTGGCGGCAATGTTAGGGGTGGCAGATTAGGGGTTAATAATATTTAACTAGTGTTTGCGATGCGGGAGTACGGCGGTTTAGGGGTTAATATGTTTATTATAGTAACGGCGAAATTGGGGGCGGCAGATTAGGGGTTAATAACATTATGTAGGTGTTGGCAATGTTGTTGCCAGCAGATTGGGGGTTAATAAATATAATGTAAGTGTTGCCGATGTTGGTGGCAGCAGATTAGGGGTTCATAAGTATAATGTAGGTGGTGGCGATGTCCAGAGTGGCAGATTAGGGGTTAATAAGTATAATGTAGATGTCGGCGATGTCGGGGCGGCAGATTAGGGGTTAATAAGTGTAAGATTAGGGGTGTTTAGACTCGGGGTTCATGTTAGGGTGTTAGGTGTAAACATAAAATCTGTTTCCCCATGGGAATCAATGGGGCTGCACTACGGAGCTTTACGCTGCTTTATTGCAGGTATTAGTTATTTTGTCAGCCAGCTCTCCCCCATTGATGTCTATGGGGAAATCGTGCACGAGCATGTACAACCAGCTCACCGCTGACTTAAGCAGCGTTGGTATTAGAGTGCGGTATGTAGCTCAATTTTGCTCTACGCTCACTTCTTGCCTTTTAACGCCGGGTTTCTGAAAACCTGTAATACCAGTGCTGTAGAGAAGTGAGCAGTGACAATAACGTGCAAGTTAATACCGCACCCCTCATAATGAAAAACTCGTAATCTGGCAGATAGCTTTTTAAACCTAGAAAAAAGGTAAAAAGAAGCATTAAGTTTAGATTCCTTACTAAACATATGATTGATAGCATCTGGAATAAGAAAAACTTCAAGAGTAACCTCAGAAGCTTAAAAAAAAAAAAAACAGAATTCAAACATTTGCTATTCTTGTTATCAAGAGGAATAGATTCCTTAATGCTCAAAGTAAAAAAGACTTCCTTAATAAATAATACATTCAATAGAAAGGTTGATTTATTAATATCAGTCTCTGAAATAGGATCAGAGAAAACCACATCAGCAGAAATACTTCAGTATGCTGTCGATCAATACAAACTTCATTAGATTTAGGAAGTTAGGAGAGATTGTTTATGTTAATTTGAAGGCGGAATAGCAGTCATAGCCTTCTCTATGTTTGTAGCAATATAATCCTTATATCTACAGTAATATCAGCTACATTAGACTGTGAAGGTTTAACAGTAGATGTATTTGTACTATAGAAACATTATCAGTATAAAATAATAAAACATAAGTGCCAGATATTTGAGCTGAAGAAATAAAATCAGCTAACAATATACACACTTAGCTTTGGTAGAAATTGTGTACAGGCAGCTTAGTTCCTACAGCAGAGCTTTCCAAACTTTTCATGTTGGTGACACACTTTTTAGACCTACATAATTTCGCGACACAGTAATTAAGTTGTACTAGCAAACACAAGGTTAAACTAACTATTTTAAGAGATACGGACACGTACAATAATAATATAATAACGATATGTACTGTATTTACAAGTAACAGTATCAATGTGCAAGAATTAAAAAAAAGTTTAATATCATCAATAGCTACCTACTATTTTAATGGGTTGTATGAGGTTGATAAGATGAACACAGTTTCTGAATATTTGGTGGAATATTAGATAAAGACACTCGCATTTCATCATCAAGCATTTTTAAGCTTCCACTTCCTATCCATATATCAAGAGCAGGAGCAGCAATGCACTACTGGGAGCTAGCTGCAAAAAAACCCCCAACACTTTGACTTCTGACTTCAGCTCAGCGTTTAAAGCTGCCGCCTTGTCCCCCTCACTGACTATACATTCAGTCAGGAGCCGAATGAGGAGACTACACGTACACGTGCAGTCAGGAGCCAATGTGCCGCCAATGGGAATAGTTTCAGTTCCTGCTGAACTGCACCAATAGGTTAAGATGATCTGTGACCCACTAGGTATCAATCACGTGTTAACCATGTGATATGCATAGCACGCAGGTGGAAAGTCAGAAACCAAAAAAATGTTTATAAAAATTTTAAATTAAAAAAATCTTTGTGCTAAAGCAGGGACACACCTACACACTGCTGCCGACACACTAATGTGTCACGACACACAGTTTGGAAAGCACTGTCCTACAGTAACATCAGAGGCAGGTTTAGTTTGAGACATCTTGCAAAATGTAACAAAAAAAAAGAAAAATAACATTTAAACAAAATATCCAATTTCCTCAAAATAGCAGTTTCAGGAATGGGAAAAATGCTTATGCTACAATACTTAGATGAAAATAAAACCAAAAAGCAAAAAGAGAGCAAAAGAGGGAGAGACTTAATATAACAAATGTTTGGCTCCAATAATGACGCAAACAAAGATGGCGCAAATACAGAGAAAAAAAAACTTTTGGTGCCAAAGTTAAGAAATGACATGACTCGCGTCATAAGCGCGACTTTGTGCCAAAAAAAAAAATTGCGTCAACAAAGACACAAGAAATGACGTGTCTCGCGTCACAACAAACTCAACCTCTGCGCCAAAAATATTCATGCCAAGAACGACGCAATAAATAGAAGCATTTTGTGCCATCGCGAGCCTAATTTGCCCGCAAAATTTTTAAAAAACAAGTCTGAAGTCACAACTAGCTGGAACCTCAGGTTAGAGGAAAAAAAAAAAATTCTCACAAAAACATAATTTCTCCTGTTAAGTGTGGTCAGTCCACGGGTCATCATTACTTCTGGGATATTATCTCCTCCCCTACAGGAAGTGCAAGAGGATTCACCCAGCAGAGCTGCTATATAGCTCCTCCCCCCTACGTCACCTCCAGTCATTCTCTTGCACCCAACGAATAGATAGGATGTGTGAGAGGACTGTGGTGATTTAATTAGTTTATTACCTTCAATCAAAAGTTTGTTATTTTATAATAGCACCGGAGTGTGTTATTCATTCTCTGGTAGAATTTGAAGAAGAATCTACCTGAGTTTTTTCTATGATTTTAGCCGGAGTAGTTAAGATCATATTGCTGTTTCTCGGCCATCTGAGGAGAGGTAAACTTCAGATCAGGGGACAGCGGGCAGATTAATCTGCAAAGAGGTATGTAGCAGTTTGTTATTTTCTGACATGGAATTGATGAGAAAATCCTGCCATACCGTTATAATGTAAACTCAGCCTTAAATGCAGTAGATGTAGCTGGTATCAGGCTGTCATGTATGTATATTTTACACTTCAGTATTCTGGGGAATGGTACTTCACTGGATTTATACTGTATGCATAGGCTTAACCTAATTTGCAGGGACTTGCAATAGGTTTTAAATAACAATTAATTTATTGAGGCTAAACGTTTTTTTGCTGGCATGTAAAAACGTTTATTTCTCTGAGGTACTGGGTGAAAAAATGTTTTGGGCACTATTTTTTCCACTTGGCAATAGTTTTGTTTAAATTAAAGCACTTCACTGATCTCTCTCACTGTTATGTGTGAGGGGGAGGGGCCATTTTTGGCACTTTTACTACGCATCAAAAAATTCAGTCAGAGGTTCATTTTCTTCCTGCATGATCCGGTTCATCTCTACAGAACTCAGGGATCTCCAAAGCCTTTTTTTGAGGGAGGTAATCATCACAGCAGAGCTGTGAAGATTGTAGTTGACTGTGATAAAAAACGTTTATTTGTGTATTTTTTCTGCTGCCTGGGTTAGTTATCCTTTGCTAATGGGAACAATCCTTTGCTAAAATTGTATATTTCTGACAAAGATTGATGCTATAACTTAATTATTTTCAACTGTCATAATTTTTTCTGTGCTTCTTATAGGCACAGTTCGTTTTCATATTATTGTAAATTACTTGAAAAAGCATTTCCAAGTTGCTAGTTAATTGCTAGTGTGTTAAATATGTCTGATTCAGAGGAAGATACATGTGCTATATGTGCTAATGCCAAAGTGGAGCCCAATAGAAGTTTATGTACTAACTGTATTGATGCTACTTTAAATAAAAGTCAATCTGTACAAATTGAACATATTTCACCAGACAACGAGGGGAGAGTTATGCCGACTAACTCGCCTCACGTGTCAGTACCTGCATCTCCCGCTCGGGAGGTGCGTGACATTGTAGCGCCGAGTACATCTGGGCGGCCATTTCAAATCACATTACAGGATATGGCTACTGTTATGACTGAAGTTTTGGCTAAATTACCAGAACTTAGAGGCAAGCGTGATCACTCTGGGGTGAGAACAGAGTGCGCTGATAATATTAGGGCCATGTCAGACACTGCGTCACAGGCGGCAGAACATGAGGACGGAGAACTTCATTCTGTGGGTGACGGTTCTGATCCAAACAGACTGGATTCAGATATTTCAAATTTTAAATTTAAGCTGGAAAACCTCCGTGTATTACTAGGGGAGGTGTTAGCGGCTCTGAATGATTGTAACACAGTTGCAATACCAGAGAAAATGTGTAGGTTGGATAAATATTTTGCGGTACCCGGCGAGTACTGATGTTTTTCCTATACCTAAGAGACTTACTGAAATTGTTACTAAGGAGTGGGATAGGCCCGGTGTGCCGTTCTCACCTCCTCCGATATTTAGAAAAATGTTTCCAATAGACGCCACCACACGGGACTTATGGCAAACGGTCCCTAAGGTGGAGGGAGCAGTTTCTACTTTAGCTAAGCGTACCACTATCCCGGTGGAGGATAGCTGTGCCTTTTCAGATCCAATGGATAAAAAATTAGAGGGTTACCTTAAGAAAATGTTTGTTCAACAAGGTTTTATATTGCAACCTCTTGCATGTATTGCGCCTGTCACGGCTGCAGCAGCATTTTGGTTTGAGTCTCTGGAAGAGACACTTCAATCATCTACACTAGATGAGATTACAGACAAACTTAAAGCCCTTAAGTTAGCTAACTCATTTATTTCAGATGCCGTAGTACATTTAACTAAACTTACGGCTAAGAATTCCGGATTTGCCATTCAGGCACGCAGAGCACTGTGGCTAAAATCCTGGTCAGCTGATGTTACTTCTAAATCTAAATTGCTTAATATACCTTTCAAAGGGCAGACCTTATTTGGGCCCGGGTTGAAAGAGATTATCGCTGACATTACAGGAGGTAAAGGCCATGCCCTGCCTCAGGACAAAGCCAAACCTAGGGCTAGACAGTCTAATTTTCGTTCCTTTCGTAATTTCAAAGCAGGAACTGCATCAACTTCCTCTGCACCAAAACAGGAAGGAGCTGTTGCTCGCTTCAGACTAGGCTGGAAACCTAACCAGTCCTGGAACAAGGGCAAGCAGGCCAGGAAACCTGCTGCTGCCCCTAAGACAGCATGAATCGAGGGCCCCCGATCCGGGACCGGATCTAGTAGGGGGCAGACTTTCTCTCTTCGCCCAGGCTTGGGCAAGAGATGTTCAGGATCCCTGGGCGTTAGAGATCATATCTCAGGGATACCTTCTGGACTTCAAAACCTCTCCCCCAAGAGGGAGATTTCATCTGTCAAGGTTGTCAACAAACCAAATAAAGAAAGAAGCGTTCCTACGCTGCGTACAAGATCTTTTATTAATGGGAGTGATCCATCCAGTTCCGCGGTCGGAACAAGGACAAGGGTTTTACTCAAATCTGTTTGTAGTTCCCAAAAAAGAGGGAACTTTCAGGCCAATCTTGGATTTAAAGATCCTAAACAAATTCCTAAGAGTTCCATCGTTCAAGATGGAAACGATTCGAACAATTTTGCCCATGATCCAAGAGGGTCAGTACATGACCACAGTGGATTTAAAGGATGCTTACCTTCACATACCGATTCACAGAAATCATTACCGGTATCTAAGGTTTGCCTTTCTAGACAGGCATTGCCAGTTTGTAGCTCTTCCATTCGGACTGGCTACAGCTCCAAGAATCTTCACAAAGGTTCTGGGTACTCTTCTGGCGGTACTAAGACCGCGAGGAATTTCGGTAGCTCCGTACCTAGACGACATTCTGATACAAGCTTCAAGCTTACAAACTGCCAAGTCTCATACAGAGTTAGTACTGGCTTTTCTAAGGTCGCATGGATGGAAGGTGAACGAAAAGAAGAGTTCTCTCTTTCCACTCACAAGAGTTCCCTTCTTGGGGACTCTGATAGATTCTGTAGAAATGAAGATTTACCTGACAGAAGACAGGTTAACAAAGCTTCAAAATGCATGCCGGGTCCTTCATTCCATTCAACACCCGTCAGTAGCTCAATGCATGGAGGTGATCGGCTTAATGGTAGCGGCAATGGACATAGTACCTTTTGCACGCCTACATCTCAGACCGCTGCAATTGTGCATGCTAAGTCAGTGGAATGGGGATTACTCAGATTTGTCCCCCACTCTGAATCTGAATCAAGAGACCAGAAATTCTCTTCTATGGTGGCTTTATCGGCCACACCTGTCCAGGGGAATGCCATTCAGCAGGCCAGACTGGACAATTGTAACAACAGACGCCAGCCTTCTAGGTTGGGGTGCTGTCTGGAATTCTCTGAAGGCTCAGGGACTATGGAATCAGGAGGAGAGTCTCCTTCCAATAAACATTCTGGAATTGAGAGCAGTTCTCAATGCCCTTCTGGCTTGGCCCCAGTTAACAACTCGGGGGTTCATCAGGTTTCAGTCGGACAACATCACGACTGTAGCTTACATCAACCATCAGGGAGGGACAAGAAGCTCCCTAGCAATGATGGAAGTATCAAAGATAATTCGCTGGGCAGAGTCTCACTCTTGCCACCTGTCTGCAATCCACATCCCGGGAGTGGAGAACTGGGAGGCGGATTTCTTAAGTCGTCAGACTTTTCATCCGGGGGAGTGGGAACTTCATCCGGAGGTCTTTGCCCAGATACTTCGACGTTGGGGCAAACCAGAGATAGATCTCATGGCGTCTCGTCAGAACGCCAAGCTTCCTCGCTACGGGTCCAGATCCAGGGATCCGGGAGCGGTTCTGATAGATGCTTTGACAGCACCTTGGACCTTCGGGATGGCTTATGTGTTTCCACCCTTCCCGATGCTTCCTCGATTGATTGCCAGAATCAAACAGGAGAGAGCATCAGTGATTCTAATAGCACCTGCATGGCCACGCAGGACTTGGTATGCAGATCTAGTGGACATGTCATCCTGTCCGCCTTGGTCTCTACCTCTGAAATCCAAAAAACAAAATCTGAGACCGCGCCAAAATAAAACTGCTACAACAAACTCCAGATGAAATAGAAGTCTCTCTAAACTTCTAGAAAATATGGATATACAATAAAGTAATCAAACGGAGCGCTCTAATTAAGAGCTAAAGTGTAATTGTATTGGATAGCATAAAATGTAACTACATATACTGTAACAGAAAGCAAACGCAAAAAATAAACCACAATTGCCTAGCAGTACTGCAATCTAAATAACCTATTTCAGCTCTAAAGATAAAAATAAAGGACCCCAATCTAAATAAGAGTAGGATAATCAAAAGCTAACATCAAATAATTTATGTGTTTAATAAAAAGTAGAATTGATGCAATGATAGATTTCGGTAAATGCAACATTAATATATAATATGGTCAAGAAAAAATATAAACATTTATTAATACATTTAAGGTCGACCTTATAAGTAAATGAAAAACAAATCACATAAATTACATAAAATATTCATAACAGTGTGAAACAAATGAAAAAAGGTTATAAAAATGTCCCATATGGCCAAGGAGGCCAAAAAGTCTTTCACAAAGTCTTTTTAATCCTGAGTGTCTGTAAATGTTATCTCCGTAGTCGCAAATCTCCTGGAAACAAAAGATATTCTCCTTCAGGCAGTGTGAAGAGCCGTGTGTAAATTAATTAATCTCTACTCACAGTTTTAAAAAGCTGAAGTCTGCGATGAAAACATGCCCTTAGAAAATACTTTATTCCGATTCTGGAATATCTCAAAAGGGATCAAAGTACTCCAAATTCAAAACGTGCAAAGTTCTTAAGGCAAGTTACAATAATATTGCCAAATATTACAACGTGTTATACCATCCGCAATCCTGGAGCCTAATAACCAAAGATACGGCTGCTCACTGAATAACCCTCTAGACCGATAAGCCAATATGATTAGCTCAAACAGTCAGAGGTGCCGTGGCCAAAATCCAGAAGCGCCGTTCACAGCGGTATTTCAAACGGCTCTATGCGGGATATATAATAAGCTCCGTCTAAGGAGTAATTTACCATAGAGCAACGCGTTTCAAATTAGTCTTTGTCAAGCTCTTTACCGAAGGGACTCCTTCCGGCTAAATAAATACCCATATCTAAGCCATGATTGGATAATGTAAGAACCAATCTGGCAACAGAGCCGGCTACGTGTCAAACACTATTTGATACATGCCGCTACATAAAAACAAAGAAACAAAGAAATAGTATTTATGTGCTGCTATAATCAATCTTACAATTGTAAAGAGACATAATAATCGCGTCAGCAAACAATGTTTATATAAAACTCAATGTTAAAATAATGATTAAGCTTGGCGATAAAAATAGACAAAATGAATTGGTATAGAAACAAATAAACAGGAACATATGACTACAAAACTTATAAGCAAGCAAACCTAACTCAACCACTATAGATAGTTCATAGAGGTAATGGCAGATCAAACTGCCGGAGGATATTTTGAAAATTTATTACCGGATTCAGGTGCTGATAAAAGTATGGTAATAATAATAAATAAAAGTAATAAGAATTAATTATTAGAAAAAGGTTACTTGATATTGGGGAAGGTGCCATTACATAGTGAGACCTCTCTATATTTAAATTCAGATTTAAAAGCCAAATGTATAAAGATCATGAATTCATTTAAAAATTCACTTAAAATTTTAAAATTTCTTAATGACTTCAACTAAAAATATTTTAGAACTCTTCTTTTAAAAATCTTATCTTTATATAAAATATCTATTTAAAATAATTGTTCCTTAAAATTCCCAATATAACTTAAATACAGCAAACATATTTTATATTTATAAATAGTCCTATAAAAATAGACAGATAGATTAATCCCAATACAGGGTATTAAAAAGTATTAATTCATAAAATATCATAAAAATTTTTTCTAGAATAAAAGATTCAAAATTCATAAAAAACAACCTAGATCAAATTCTAGGTTTAAACCATTGGGATTTAGTGTTTTCAGCTCAAAAATCCATTTGGCTTCTAATTTGAGAAGATCACTATGTACATTGCTTCCTCTCCAATTAGATTTTACTTTATCAATCACTGTGTAACTAAGATGATTAGTATTTCCATTATTACATATTTTAAAATGCCTAGGGACGGGGAGATCTTTATTTCTTTCCAAATTCATATTTTCAATGGAGTTTAAGTGTTCCCTGATTCTATCACGTATAGGCCTTGTCGATTCACCAATGTACTGCATTCCACATAAACACTCCAATAAATAAACCACATTAGAATCCGAACATCTATAAAGATTCTTAATTTTAAGACCTTATTTGTAACTGTGGATTTAAATTCTTTTCTTTTCTTTAAGTGTTTGCAGGCCTTACAGCTCAAACATGGGTAAAAACCCACAATTTTCTCACCACTCAAATCTCTATCACTAAAAGGGCTAATGTTTTTCTTTAAATCAGTCGGTGCCAAGTAATTTTTTAAATTCTTACATTTCTTATATACTACCCTTGGGTGACTCGGCAGACATGGGCCTATCACTTCATCAGATTTTAAAACAGACCAATGTTTCTTTAGAATTTTTTCTAGTTTTTTATAATCCTCATTGTATTGTGTAATAAATGGGACATTTAGTTCACCTTTCTCCAATAAATGAGTGGCATTCCTTTTGTTTTGTTTTTTACTTCATAAGAGTTCCTTATTCATATTTAAGACTTCAACTTTTGCATTATTTATTAACTCTGTATTATACCCCTTATTAATAAATTTACTCACTAAAATTTCAGATTGTTGAGTATAGTCATGATCATCTGTGCAGTTCTTCCTAATATGCATGAACTGACTTTTTGGAATGTTATTCTTCCATTTATCCAAATGGCAGCTTTCCGCATGTATATAGCCATTGGCGTCTACAGGCTTAAAATAGGTCTTCGTTACAATCTTATTATTAATTATATTAATCTGTAGATCTAAAAAGTTTATACTTGATTCATGTATTTCAAACGCGAATCTCAGATTTTTATCGTTATTGTTCATCCTAGAGAAGAACCATTCTAGGTCCGTTTTATTACCTCTCCATATTATAAGTATATCATCTATGTAACGTTTGAAGGAGACCAGATTTGCCCCCAGATCAGTGGAGTCCAGGAAGATTCTTTCCCATAGACCCATAAATAAATTTGCGTAACTGGGGGCAAATCTGGTCCCCATCGCCGTCCCACAGAGTTGCAAATAAAATTTTCCATCAAAATTAAAATAATTGTGTGTTAAAATAAATCTAATACTTTCTATTAAAAAACTCTTTTGATCATTTGGCAAGGTATCATCATTATTCAGATAAAACGTTATTGCTTCAATCCCTAATTCATGTTTAATACAGGTATAAAGTGCCGAAACATCACATGTGGCTAAAAGACAATTTTCATCCCATTCTATATCCTCCAACAGTCTCAGGACATCCGTAGAATCTTTCAGATATGAGGGAAGGCCTCTTACGTATTTTTGCAAATAAATGTCTATATATTCTGAAAGATTCGCTGTGATAGAGTCGATGCCCGAGACTATTGGTCTCCCAGGAGGGTTATTAATATCCTTATGGATTTTTGGGAGACAATATAGGAGTGGAATTTTTGGGCATTTAGGTATAAGGTAACTACTATCTTTGTCATTCAAAATACCTATATCACTTGCCCTCCTCACTAGGGAATTAAGTTCTGTTAAAAAATCACAGGTAGGGTTCTTTTTCAGAATTTTATAGGTTTCTCCATCATTAAGTAAAATATTGCACATATCCAGATAATGTTCCTTATCCATGAGGACTATCCCCCCCCCCCTTTATCCGCTGGTTTCACTATTACTGTATTATTCAGTTCCAAATCCCTTATTTCGGATAATTGTGCTTTAGTTAAATTCGCCCTTTTTTGGCCTGTTTTTTTTAAATCCATATCCTGAATATCTTTAGTAACCAGTCTCTCAAACGTCTCAATAGCCCCTCCTTTAATATGTTTAGGGTAAAAACGTGATTTTTCTTTTAAATTTGAATGTTTGAATATATCCTCATTTTGTTCTGTAAGATTCTTCCTCTCATAGGGAGTTCTAAGGAACCATTTTTTCACCGTTAGATTCCTAATGAACTTATGTGCGTCTATAAATGCACCAAATTTGTTAACCCTATAGGATGGTGCGAAGGATAATCCTTTATTTAGAACCTCTGTTTGTTTATCAGTCAATTGAATTTTACTCAAATTATATATGTTATTTTTATCTTCATTTAAAACCTCTTTGTTTTTGGATTTCTGTAATTGTGGTTTATTTTCTGCGTTTGCTTTCTGTTACAGTATATGTAGTTACATTTTATGCTATCCAATACAATTACACTTTAGCTCTTAATTGGAGCGCTCCGTTTGATTACTTTATTGTATGTCCATATTTTCTAGAAGTTTAGAGAGACTTCTATTTCATCTGGAGTTTGTTGTAGCAGTTTTATTTTGGCGCGGTCTCAGATTTTGTTTTTTGGATTTCTGTTTGTCTCTCTGTTGAGCTCCAGCTGCCATTATGGATAGAGATAGTGTTCTCTCTGAGTTGAGGAATGATTTTTACAAAGATATTGTGTTGAATATCCAAGAAAGAGTAAAAAATGGAGGTTTGAATAGCGATACTTTAGACCAAATGATGTTGGAATTAGAACATTTTTTAAGGTTGGAGATGAGGTACAAGCTAGATTGTGCTTTTTTTGATGTGTACATTAAGGAAGAGCGAGTGCCGAGGGGTTTAAGGATAAAGAAGGAATGTGCTTTTGATGTGGAGGATTCTGATTTTAAAAGTAAATGGAGGTTTATTTTGGAGGAAGCATCAATCAAATTAATGAAACTCATAAGGGAATTCAGGATGAAACTTCTGGAGGATATTAATATAAAAATTAACTCCCTAGATACTAAACTAGGTCCCTTTAAAGGAAGTAAAGAATATAAAGATCATGAATTGGAGATAAAAGCACGCCTCAGTACGAACAGAGATGAGCTAATGAACACCAAAGCTAAAAAATTAAAAAGAGATCGGGATGATTATAGTACTTATGAGAATGACCCCAACAACGAATGTTACATTACACATACTTGGAGACACAATAACAACAAAGTTACTTCTAATAATACAACTAATATTCCATCAGTGGAACCTCCATTCCAATTAAAAGATAAGAAACCCAATAGAGAGGAAAACCTTCAACAACAACATAAACCATCTAATTTCCAAACCAAATTAAAGTCAATCCCCTATAGACAAACTAACCAAAGGTTTACAAATGAGAATGGATTTAAACCAATTAGAAAGGATCAAGGTGCATGGCCTCAATCGAGATTGAGACATGCTGAGTATGACCCATATATACAGTATGAGCCTATTAGAGCTCATAATGGATATGATGGTTACTACCATAAGGATAGAGAACATAATAGATTTATGACTAATACAAATATAAATACATATAAAAATAAAAATGTGAATAACTTTTGGAGACAAAATAGAGATTATGAACTGGGACATACTCAATATCCATCCACTAAAATAAATCAATAGCAAACACAAAATACATATCCAAAGACTCAAATATTTGATCAGAGGGACCAATACAGAGAGAGTACGAATAGAGATAGAAATTTTAGTAATAATTGGAGAAATACTCCAAACCAATGGCACACACGTAATCGTCATGTAAATAGGAATAGTGATTTCAATTCCCCAAAAAATGTTACTTTGAAAAATAGATTTCAACCTCTAACCTTCCCTGATCAAGAGGAATTGAATGAGAATTCTCAACATAATGAACAATCAATACAAGGACCAAGTGGTTCAGGAATGAGACAGACTCATTTTTTAGAAAGAGATCCAAATTGGGAGGAGGTAAATTTACAACACACACACCAAAACCAAAGAAAAAGAAGGGCTTCAGAAAATGAGGGAGAAGAGGGAGAGGATTACAGAAATCCAAAAACAAAGAGGTTTTAAATGAAGATAAAAATAACATATATAATTTGAGTAAAATTCAATTGACTGATAAACAAACAGAGGTTCTAAATAAAGGATTATCCTTCGCACCATCCTATAGGGTTAACAAATTTGGTGCATTTATAGACGCACATAAGTTCATTAGGAATCTAACGGTGAAAAAATGGTTCCTTAGAACTCCCTATGAGAGGAAGAATCTTACAGAACAAAATGAGGATATATTCAAACATTCAAATTTAAAAGAAAAATCACGTTTTTACCCTAAACATATTAAAGGAGGGGCTATTGAGACGTTTGAGAGACTGGTTACTAAAGATATTCAGGATATGGATTTAAAAAAAACAGGCCAAAAAAGGGCGAATTTAACTAAAGCACAATTATCCGAAATAAGGGATTTGGAACTGAATAATACAGTAATAGTGAAACCAGCGGATAAAGGGGGGGGGAATAGTCCTCATGGATAAGGAACATTATCTGGATATGTGCAATATTTTACTTAATGATGGAGAAACCTATAAAATTCTGAAAAAGAACCCTACCTGTGATTTTTTAACAGAACTTAATTCCCTAGTGAGGAGGGCAAGTGATATAGGTATTTTGAATGACAAAGAGAGTAGTTACCTTATACCTAAATGCCCAAAAATTCCACTCCTATATTGTCTCCCAAAAATCCATAAGGATATTAATAACCCTCCTGGGAGACCAATAGTCTCGGGCATCGACTCTATCACAGCGAATCTTTCAGAATATATAGACATTTATTTGCAAAAATACGTAAGAGGCCTTCCCTCATATCTGAAAGATTCTACGGATGTCCTGAGACTGTTGGAGGATATAGAATGGGATGAAAATTGTCTTTTAGCCACATGTGATGTTTCGGCACTTTATACCTGTATTAAACATGAATTAGGGATTGAAGCAATAACGTTTTATCTGAATAATGATGATACCTTGCCAAATGATCAAAAGAGTTTTTTAATAGAAAGTATTAGATTTATTTTAACACACAATTATTTTAATTTTGATGGAAAATTTTATTTGCAACTCTGTGGGACGGCGATGGGGACCAGATTTGCCCCCAGTTACGCAAATTTATTTATGGGTCTATGGGAAAGAATCTTCCTGGACTCCACTGATCTGGGGGCAAATCTGGTCTCCTTCAAACGTTACATAGATGATATACTTATAATATGGAGAGGTAATAAAACGGACCTAGAATGGTTCTTCTCTAGGATGAACAATAACGATAAAAATCTGAGATTCGCGTTTGAAATACATGAATCAAGTATAAACTTTTTAGATCTACAGATTAATATAATTAATAATAAGATTGTAACGAAGACCTATTTTAAGCCTGTAGACGCCAATGGCTATATACATGCGGAAAGCTGCCATTTGGATAAATGGAAGAATAACATTCCAAAAAGTCAGTTCATGCGTATTAGGAAGAACTGCACAGATGATCATGACTATACTCAACAATCTGAAATTTTAGTGAGTAAATTTATTAATAAGGGGTATAATACAGAGTTAATAAATAATGCAAAAGTTGAAGTCTTAAATATGAATAAGGAACTCTTATTAAGTAAAAAACAAAACAAAAGGAATGCCACTCATTTATTGGAGAAAGGTGAACTAAATGTCCCATTTATTACACAATACAATGAGGATTATAAAAAACTAGAAAAAATTCTAAAGAAACATTGGTCTGTTTTAAAATCTGATGAAGTGATAGGCCCGTGTCTGCCGAGTCACCCAAGGGTAGTATATAAGAAATGTAAGAATTTAAAAAATTACTTGGCACCGACTGATTTAAAGAAAAACATTAGCCCTTTTAGTGATAGAGATTTGAGTGGTGAGAAAATTGTGGGTTTTTACCCATGTTTGAGCTGTAAGGCCTGCAAACACTCAAAGAAAAGAAAAGAATTTAAATCCACAGTTACAAATAAGGTCTTTAAAATTAAGAATCTTTATAGATGTTCGGATTCTAATGTGGTTTATTTATTGGAGTGTTTATGTGGAATGCAGTACATTGGTGAATCGACAAGGCCTATACGTGATAGAATCAGGGAACACTTAAACTCCATTGAAAATATGAATTTGGAAAGAAATAAAGATCTCCCCGTCCCTAGGCATTTTAAAATATGTAATAATGGAAATACTAATCATCTTAGTTACACAGTGATTGATAAAGTAAAATCTAATTGGAGAGGAAGCAATGTACATAGTGATCTTCTCAAATTAGAAGCCAAATGGATTTTTGAGCTGAAAACACTAAATCCCAATGGTTTAAACCTAGAATTTGATCTAGGTTGTTTTTTATGAATTTTGAATCTTTTATTCTAGAAAAAATTTTTATGATATTTTATGAATTAATACTTTTTAATACCCTGTATTGGGATTAATCTATCTGTCTATTTTTATAGGACTATTTATAAATATAAAATATGTTTGCTGTATTTAAGTTATATTGGGAATTTTAAGGAACAATTATTTTAAATAGATATTTTATATAAAGATAAGATTTTTAAAAGAAGAGTTCTAAAATATTTTTAGTTGAAGTCATTAAGAAATTTTAAAATTTTAAGTGAATTTTTAAATGAATTCATGATCTTTATACATTTGGCTTTTAAATCTGAATTTAAATATAGAGAGGTCTCACTATGTAATGGCACCTTCCCCAATATCAAGTAACCTTTTTCTAATAATTAATTCTTATTACTTTTATTTATTATTATTACCATACTTTTATCAGCACCTGAATCCGGTAATAAATTTTCAAAATATCCTCCGGCAGTTTGATCTGTCATTACCTCTATGAACTATCTATAGTGGTTGAGTTAGGTTTGCTTGCTTATAAGTTTTGTAGTCATATGTTCCTGTTTATTTGTTTCTATACCAATTCATTTTGTCTATTTTTATCGCCAAGCTTAATCATTATTTTAACATTGAGTTTTATATAAACATTGTTTGCTGACGCGATTATTATGTCTCTTTACAATTGTAAGATTGATTATAGCAGCACATTAATACTGTTTCTTTGTTTTTATGTAGCGGCATGTATCAAATAGTGTTTGACACGTAGCCGGCTCTGTTGCCAGATTGGTTCTTACATTATCCAATCATGGCTTAGATATGGGTATTTATTTAGCCGGAAGGAGTCCCTTCGGTAAAGAGCTTGACAAAGACTAATTTGAAACGCGTTGCTCTATGGTAAATTACTCCTTAGACGGAGCTTATTATATATCCCGCATAGAGCCGTTTGAAATACCGCTGTGAACGGCGCTTCTGGATTTTGGCCACGGCACCTCTGACTGTTTGAGCTAATCATATTGGCTTATCGGTCTAGAGGGTTATTCAGTGAGCAGCCGTATCTTTGGTTATTAGGCTCCAGGATTGCGGATGGTATAACACGTTGTAATATTTGGCAATATTATTGTAACTTGCCTTAAGAACTTTGCACGTTTTGAATTTGGAGTACTTTGATCCCTTTTGAGATATTCCAGAATCGGAATAAAGTATTTTCTAAGGGCATGTTTTCATCGCAGACTTCAGCTTTTTAAAACTGTGAGTAGAGATTAATTAATTTACACACGGCTCTTCACACTGCCTGAAGGAGAATATCTTTTGTTTCCAGGAGATTTGCGACTACGGAGATAACATTTACAGACACTCAGGATTAAAAAGACTTTGTGAAAGACTTTTTGGCCTCCTTGGCCATATGGGACATTTTTATAACCTTTTTTCATTTGTTTCACACTGTTATGAATATTTTATGTAATTTATGTGATTTGTTTTTCATTTACTTATAAGGTCGACCTTAAATGTATTAATAAATGTTTATATTTTTTCTTGACCATATTATATATTAATGTTGCATTTACCGAAATCTATCATTGCATCAATTCTACTTTTTATTAAACACATAAATTATTTGATGTTAGCTTTTGATTATCCTACTCTTATTTAGATTGGGGTCCTTTATTTTTATCTTTAGAGCTGAAATATTTTATTACTTTATTGTATCTCTACCTCTGAAACAGGACCTTCTGATCCAGGGTCCATTCAAACATCAAAATCTAACTTCTCTGAAGCTGACTGCTTGGAAATTGAACGCTTGATTTTATCAAAACGTGGGTTTTCTGAGCCAGTTATTGATACCTTAATACAGGCTAGGAAGCCTGTTACCAGAAGGATTTACCATAAAATATGGCGTAAATACTTATATTGGTGCGAATCCAAGAGTTACTCATGGAGTAAGGTTAGGATTCCAAGGATATTGTCTTTTCTACAAGAAGGTTTAGAAAAGGGGTTATCTGCTAGTTCTTTAAAGGGACAGATTTCAGCTCTGTCCATTCTTTTACACAAACGTCTGTCAGAAGTTCCGGACGTTCAAGCTTTTTGTCAGGCTTTAGCTAGGATCAAGCCTGTGTTTAAAACTGTTGCTCCGCCATGGAGTTTGAACTTAGTTCTTAATGTTTTACAGGGTGTTCCGTTTGAACCCCTTCATTCCATTGATATCAAGTTGTTATCTTGGAAAGTTCTGTTTTTAATGGTGATTTCCTCGGCTCGAAGAGTTTCTGAGTTATCTGCTTTACATTGTGATTCTCCTTATCTGATTTTTCATTCAGACAAGGTAGTTCTGCGTACTAAACCTGGGTTCCTACCTAAGGTGGTCACTAACAGGAATATCAATCAAGAGATTGTTGTTCCATCTTTGTGTCCTAATCCTTCCTCGAAGAAGGAACGTCTGCTACACAATCTAGATGTAGTCCGTGCCCTGAAATTTTATCTACAGGCAACTAAGGATTTTCGCCAAACGTCTTCCCTGTTTGTCGTTTATTCTGGTCAGAGGAGAGGTCAAAAAGCTTCGGCTACCTCTCTCTCTTTTTGGCTTCGTAGCATAATACGATTAGCCTATGAGACTGCTGGACAGCAGCCTCCTGAAAGAATTACAGCTCATTCTACTAGAGCTGTGGCTTCCACTTGGGCCTTTAAGAATGAGGCTTCTGTTGAACAGATTTGCAAGGCTGCAACTTGGTCTTCTCTTCATACTTTTTCCAAATTTTACAAATTTGACACTTTTGCTTCTTCGGAGGCTGTTTTTGGGAGAAAGGTTCTTCAGGCAGTGGTTCCCTCCGTATAAAGAGCCTGCCTGTCCCTCCCGTCATCCGTGTACTTTTGCTTTGGTATTGGTATCCCAGAAGTAATGATGACCCGTGGACTGACCACACTTAACAGGAGAAAACAAAATTTATGCTTACCTGATAAATTCATTTCTCCTGTAGTGTGGTCAGTCCACGGCCCGCCCTGTTTTTTATGGCAAGCTAAAAAATTTTTTGGATTATACTCCAGTCACCACTACACCCTTCGGCTTCTCCTTTCTCGTTGGTCCTTTGGTCGAATGACTGGAGGTGACGTAGGGGGGAGGAGCTATATAGCAGCTCTGCTGGGTGAATCCTCTTGCACTTCCTGTAGGGGAGGAGATAATATCCCAGAAGTAATGATGACCCGTGGACTGACCACACTACAGGAGAAATGAATTTATCAGGTAAGCATAAATTTTGTTTTCCATGCAAAGGGAAATAAACATAGACCTGATTAATGGCAAATACATGCAATGTATATTAAAACTTTAAAATACAGGTGGCCCTCATTTTACAACGGTTCAATTTACACCATTTCAGAATAACAACCTTTTTTCCAGTCATGTGACTGCTATTGAAAAGCAGTGCATTTATTAAAATAGCCAGTAGGTGGAGCTGTTCGCTTGTGTTGCAGCAAAGCCAAGCAAGCTGAAATTAATCAGTTTAACCAGACCTGAGCTATCGAGCAGATTTCAAAGGAACAAGATCTTCCTGTCTATAAATCAGTCCAGATTGGAATGCATAGAAAGAACCGTTTGTAGAAAATGCAAGTGAAGTCTGTGTTGTGTGATTATTTTATTAGGTTTATAATGCTGTTTAGCAAATGTTTTTGTTCATTTAACTTAGTTTAATTATATATTCTGTGTTGTGTGATTATTTTGTTAGGTTTATAATGCTGTTTAGCAAATGTTTTTGTTCATTTAACTTAGTTTAATTATACAGTATATTCTGTGTTGTGTAATTATTTTATTAGGTTTATAATGCTGTTTAGCATTTAAAGTCTTCATTTCAAAGCTTTAAAAATAATGTATTAGGTGTTACTTATGACAATTTTGAGAGGGGCCTGGAACCTAACTCCCTCAGTTCACATTCACTTACATTATAAACTAGGTTTCAATTTACAACGGTTTCAATTTACAACCATTCCTTCTGGAACCTAACCCCGGCGTAAACTGAGGACTACCTGTATAGAGTGCCGGGGGGAAGAGTTAACCACTGTGCTGAACGGAGGTGCGAGTGCAGAGCTCCGGGCTTTAACTTAAGGAAAAAGCAAATTTTACATCTCCATTTGGCATAAAACTGAACCAATTTAACTTATTTAAGGGCTCCTACCCTTCTGGACAAGAGTCGGTCGAATACATACTAAAGGGTGCCAACTATCAGAGACTTACTCTCACACACGGAAGCTGAGCGTAACGACACGCATCTCTGTGCTTACTCCCTGGGATACTGATCCCCGCTAGCCCCGTTTGACTGTGAACACGCTCCGGGGCAGTGATTGACCAGACCCTTACTGAGCCTGGATGTGGGTTCGGACCAGGCGGGCTGCCGAGATTCTACCGCTTAGGTTCCCTGGGATCTCTTCTCATCGAGGCGACTTACCTCCCTCTCGACTTCCTCCGGGACAACACCTCGACAGAGGTCTTGCCTAAAACTAGAGAACTGTGAGGATCCGCTAAACGCTGAACCTGCTTCCGGCTCACATTACATACCAAATGGGCGCCTAGAGCTCTCATTAAGGGCGCGAACGGCGGCCATCTTAGATTTGAGGAAGCGAGAGCAGGCCACATTCCTACAGCGCTGGCTGACATCTTCAACTCCTTGAGGGTGAGGAAATAAGGGATATCCGACCCGGACTCACGGATCCTTTTCTGTAACACGATCTCCTGTGTTTTTGAGGAGAGAGTGAGTGCCCCGCACAACAAGGACCTATTGTACCTGCGTGACAGAAGTTGGGGACATAACTGGGTAAGAGACACTGCCTAAAACACACCAGACACCCCACAAGTAAAGGCACTACCCTAATAGTAAGTGAAGCCGTCTCGGAGCCTATCCACTATCCACTGTAGACTATTGCAGGCACAGGGCCTCTCTATATTCTAAGAGTGCTACCTTAGGCCTAACTCTACCTCACGTCTGATTCCCCACAACACTTACACGTTGGAGGGTCGGGGCTCCGCTCCGGCGTTGGGGACATACCATCCCAGGGGACTATCAGATAAGGCTCCTGGCAGATAGGACCTCAGGGGCCAGGGACTGAAATAAACTGTTTTACATCTGGGTTAGCTGGTGCAGAGGGGCACTGATTCTACATAACTACTTCCTCCAAAGATACTGGATATCGTATCCTAAGACAACCATACAGGTTACGACATACTAAAGCTTGGACCCCCTGCCTTACTCTACTGTTGGAACTGGAATACGGGTCTCTCCTCTCCCACCGGCCCTGATTGTCTGCGGGTCATACCCTCATACCTGCTCCCACATCGTCCTGAGGGGACAACTCCCCAGAGGAGGGAGCTAGGGCCTGAGAACAGATCTAACTGGGGCAACACTCCACTTAAAACTCCTTGGTGTGACCAGCCTGGTCACGGAAAATTCCCTCAGCACTGATTCGGGCCTGGTCATGAACTGGCCATGATTATGTGAATAGTACCATAGTGCCAAAGCCCCAGTCAGCTTTTTATAGATTCTCTTTATAGTGCTATATTTTTACTCATTATATGTCACTGCATATGCTGAAACATAAAATGCCTCAAACATTCAAGAAAAAAAACCAAAAAAAAACATGCTACTCCAAAAAGAACAGTGGTTGATCACTTCAGCTAACCTACTCCCAGACAACAAACTGGTTCAGAGGATGAGGTCTCAGATGCAAGTAGCCTTAGCGAAACACATATTAGAGCAGCATTAACTCAATCTACAGGGCGTTTACCACATAAGGACGCCGCTGCAGATAATAATTTGATGGACTCTATTAAATCGCTCTTAGCCATGCATCATGACTCTCTCTCTAAGAAATTTGAAAAAGGCCACGCGGATCTAAAGAGAGATATAGCGACAATTGGGGAGAGGACTGATGCTCTAGAGCGTAAGCAGGAAGACTTGATGGTTGATCATTCCAACTTACTCAGCTACTCACAAGGGCTAGCGGAACAAATCACAGACCTAGAAAAACTTACAGACCTCGAAGATAGAACCCGCGCAATAATATCAGAGTAAAGGGTGTTCCTGAAACTGTCCTTCCACAGGATTTAGAAAAATTCCTACAGGAAATGTTTGTGGCCGTCCTGGGCTCTGGTATTGACAAGGAAATGTTAATTGATAGAGCACACAGAGCCTTGAGACCACGGGCAGCTGAAGGTGACAGACCCAAAGATGTTATAGCCCGACTTCCGTGAAAAGTTACTAAAGGCTTTGGCAGGTGATAAGACGCTCCCAGAGAAGTATGCTGAGATACAGATTTATCAGGACCTCTCCCCGCACACCCTCCAACTAAGTCGACACTACCAGCCCTACACTAAAGTTCTGAGGGACAAAGTCATTAAGTATAGATGGGGGTTTCCTGTTAAGCTGTTCATCAACAAGGATGGATAACAGTTTGTGGCCTCTTCTCCACAACAAGCTTGAGAGTTACTGCAAAGATGGGGACTTCTACCTCAAGATCCAGCTGAGACCAGACCTATGACTGAACCTGAGAAGGGCCTGAGGGCTTCGGCCCAGGAGTGGCGCCCCCTTCCCCAGAGATCTAGAAGCACCCAGAGGTCAAATTTGTTGTGGCAAGATAAGAGCCTCTCTTGTAATGCTGAAGCATTGAAAGGTGGACTGTTGGTTGACTTTCTCTATTTTGGACTGCAGATTGAGAGACGACTCTTACTTTAAGAGACTGATCCCTTTGTGCCAGATGTACAAGATAATGGGTGAGATTGTTCCAACATATTTAATGCGTTCCCCATGTTTATTATTGCTCATTACTCCTCTCTCTCTTCTTCTCCTCCTCACTGCTCTCTTCTTTCTTCTCTGAGTCTCCCTCTTAACATTGATACTTAAAAGTTATTACCTTAATTAGGTTCTTTCCTTGTTAATAAGTGAGGATAGAGTTTATTTGTATTTCTGTTATTTTATTTATGTCCGATGACCACCCCTTATGGTTTTAGGCAACTAGTTAGACTTCCCGGAGAACCAGTGGCCACATATACAGTAATTAAAGCAGGCAGGACCCATGCCTTTTGAGTACAATGTTTGATATAAGATCTGCTTAGCACCCTTATAAGTATATCCCTCTACTGGGACCATATGGCCGTAATCTATAGGGTTCTCTCGAGTATGATGACTATATTGCTGCCCCTCCCTCCTACTTTACTAGTAACGCTCCTTATAATTGATGTAGCTATAATGGTAGCTGATCACTAGCAACATAACACCACCTAACTTACCATTATTAATTTGTTTTGAGGTGCGCCAGAATCAAACCGCCTTAAAAAGTATACAGAGGGAGTGGTCATCCAATATTGCTGTTATGTTATGTTTTCTTAGACTGTTTTTATTATATCTAGCTATTGTGTGAATGTTTTATGCAGGCTCATGTAGGTGAGATAGATTCACTGGTTATATAAGATAAGACATACAATTAGCCTTCTCCCTGCATAATGGCATAGAAAATGACAGCTCATGTAGCAATCCCATCAAGAGTAGACAGTGTCAGGTACTCCCATCTGTTCCCCTCGGTGCCAGTGTGATACTAAGACATGGCTCTAGGTTGCCACTGTATCTAACTTGTGTTTTGGGTTGAGGATTTGGTTTAACTGCTGGCCCTGTGGGTTGAATGGATGGGAAAGCTATAGAATTATTACTTTATATAATATTAAACATCCAATGTTCTTATTTATAAACAGATAAATTAAAGCGCGATTTACAATTGCTGACTGTGGCTCGGCTTCTTATGCCAGCCCCCCTCCACACTTATATAATTGTGTTCTCTCATTGTGATAGTGTTTATTGTACACTTCGCTATTTGCTAGACAGCTCTAGAAAGTTTAGTATTTGTTAAGAAATAACGGGCAGTTGGGCCTAGGGGGAAATCCCCCCAACACGTCACTATAGTACTTACTTGCATCCCTCCCCCTCCCTCCCTATTTCCCTACTAACGCATTCCTGTTTGTCCGCTCAGTCCTCCTCTTTGTAGTTGCTGCTCCCCCCGGCGCTTTAACTCCCCAATTAGAAGTAGTGTCCTCCAGGACGCGGCGGTCTCTTAGACGTATGGCCCCGTTACGGTGGCCACCCTGAATGCTCAGGGGCTTAACTCCCCCACTAAAAGAAGTCTGTTATACAATTACTTGCTCTCACATAGACTACATTTGGTATTCTTACAAGAGACTCATTGGGAGAGGGAATCTAGACAACCCCGAGGCTCACCTCACTATCCGATTTGTGAAACAGCTTCTTTTTCTAAAAAAAAAAGAGAGGCATAGCCATTTTGATACACAGGGATGTTTGCTGCAGGACTAACCATGTGGAGCGGGACCCAGAGGGTAGATATCTCATCATGATCTGCACCCTGAATGGGATTCTTTGCACGCTAGCCTCTATCTATGCCCCTAACATGGGACAAATCCCCTTCTTATGGAAGTTTCTGAACAGATTAGATGAACTCAAGAGAGGACATGTCCTGATAGGAGGGGATTTAAATCTAGTGTGGGACCCAAACCTAGACAAGAAAACTAGGGAAACTCATCCAGTTGATCGCAATCTAACTACACAGTCCAATGCTTTTCGTAAGCTTATGTTCCAGTATAGCTTGTTTGATGTGTGGAGGTGCTTGGCCCCCACTGAACGAGACTATACACACCACTCAAAATCGCATAACTCCTATGCACGGATAGATTATCTGTTATGTGACATCATCAGCGGTCGCCGCAACAGGAAAGCGGAGGGACCGCTCACTATTGAATACACACAGGCTTAGGAAAAAACGCTTGACCAGGCAAGGTGCAGGCAATAAGTTAGGCTTGATTACCAGTGGTGCGGTGCTTCAGAGGTGCGGTGGGAACAGAAACCGCCAACGTAGAAATCCAAGAAGGCAGTAATCTGAGCACTCGGGGCAAGGTAAAATCCAGAAATCTTTATTGAGCAAAAGGTAAAAGCTGCATCATTATGTAGGTGAGCAGGAATAGCAGTCCTGACGCGTTTCGCGCCCCCTAGTGGCGCTTAGTCATAGGTTCCTATGACTAAGCGCCACTAGGGGGCGCGAAACGCGTCAGCACTGCTATTCCTGCTCACCTGCATAATGATGCAGCTTTTACCTTTTGCTCAATAAAGATTTCTGGATTTTACCTTGCCCCCGAGTGCTCAGATTACTGCTTTCTTGGATATCTGTTATGTGACTCTTGGGCTCTTGACAAATTTACTACACCACAAATTAGACTGTGCTCCTGGTCTGACCACGATTTGGTGAGTGCTCACTTCTCGCTTTTGCAACCTTCAGACCTTAGGTCTTCTTGGAAGCTTCCGGATCAGTGTCTCGCTGAAAATGAGGTTCCTGAACTGACAAACTATACTTGATTTTTTTAGACTCAATAACACGGGGGATACGAGCCTTGAAATAGTGTGGGCTGCTCTCAAAGCTTATTTAAGAGGCCATTTCTTAGAAAAAAGTGCCCAATGGAAGGCAAACAATAGGGTCTCCCTTGCAAAATTATATGCAGATCTTAGACGCCTCGAACTAGCAAATAAAAGAACTCCTGATCTCGTCCTCGCTGCTCAGGTGGGCACCATTAGAACTGAAATCAACAAACGGGAGCTTCTAAAAGTGCAGGCTAATCTATTCTGGCTTAAACAGCTCAACTACAGCAAAGGGAATAAGGCAGACAGACTATTAGCTCGCAAACTTAGAAACCGAGCTGCGCAAAGCAGAATCTCTGCTATTAAATCGAATCAGGGGATAGTCCGCTCGCCCTAAGAGATTGGCAAGGCATTTTCGGAATTCTATGCTTCCCTTTATGGTCTGGATAATAGTCCTAACAGACCGATACCTAGTAGAGAGATGGTGAGGCGGTTCCTGGTTAAGTTACAATTACCTACTCTAAATAAGGACTCCGTGGACGTCCTTTTACTCTGGAGGAAGTAAAAGCAGCAATCCTAGTCCTTAAACCTCATAAAGTTCCGGGCCTGGATGGCTTTACAATGTTATTCTACCGTACTCTTGCTCCACTGCTATCCCCGTTGCTTCTTCGGCTATACAGTAGAGTGGCCAAGGAAGGTAGCCTCCTCCAAGAATTCTTAGAAGCAAATATCTTGACCATCCCTAAGGAGGGGAAGGACCCTATGGAATGCGGGAGTTATAGACCTATCTCCTTAATTAACGTTGATATTAAGATCTATGCAAAAATTATTGCGGCTAGACTGGGTAGGCATTTACCTTCTATAATTCACTTGGATCAGGTGGGATTTGTGCAGGGACGGCAGGGTACTGACAATACCCGTAGGTTACTGAACATCTTTATGGAAGCGAACGACATGGGACTGCCCCTTCTCACCCTGTCGTTAGATGCTGAAAAGGCGTTCGATAGGGTGAGATGGGAGTATATGTTTGAAACCCTTTTGTAAAGCAGTTGAGGCGTTATATACTTCCCCAACGGCAGTGGTCAGGGGACTTGGTTTTTGTTCCCCTAGGATTCGAATAAGCAACGGAACCAGACAGGGGTGTCCCCTGTCTCCGCTCCTCTCTGCAGTTTCCATAGAGCCACTTGCAGAGGCAATCAGGAAAGAAAATCGAATCCAGGGCCTTCTATTACATGACTCGCTCCAGAAGTTGGCGTTATTTGTGGACGATCTCACACTATTTATAGTAGACCCGACTCACTCACTCACACCTAACTTCACTGTTTGACATCCTTTGACCAGTTGGTTGGAGATGGTAGATGGTGTGGTATAAATTGCAACATAATTTGCTGATTGCCCCCCACCCCTCCCCTATCCATCCCATAATTCCCCTTCTTCAAGGCCTCCCCAATGTACGAATAAATAACTGGAAACAAGTGGAGATCTCCAGTTGGAGATTTCTACATGGGTGGCCGTCTCCTTTCACACCAAGATATGGTGGCTAAATTCGATCTCCCACGTCACCTCGAGTTTGAGCTCTTAAGACTGAGATCTCTGATGAAGGCTTGGGGACTTCTGGTGGATAAAGTTAGAAACCCCACAATCTGGGAGACCAGATGGAAAGCTGGCCTCCAGCTCTATAAACCCCTCACAACACACTACAGATGTCTCTTAGGAGACCTGGTGCTCACAAAGACGAGACACATGATCTCCTGGGAAACGGAGTTAAAAGTTACATACACAGGTGTAGAATGGTCCAAGGCCATAGCAATGACCAAAGCTACGCTTCATTGTACTACGATGTACGAACTGTACTTTAAAGTAATTTCTAGGTGGCACCTTGTCCCGACCAAGCTACAAGCCTTGTACCCTGATCATCCTCCCACCTGTTGGAGAGAGTGTGGTGTGGTGGGTACCCCGTTCCAAACGTGGTGGTCTTGCCCCAAACTTAAGCCGCTCTGGACTAAACTACCAAGTGTATGTTCCAGATTAGAGCTACCAGAGGTTTTCAGTCCTGGTTTAGCCCTCCTGCATTTGGGAATAAAGAAGATACCTACCCATAAGAGATCCCTACTTCTGTACTTACTCAGTCAGCAGCTTTCAGTCTCATATGGGAGCCATGGGAGAAGTACCTGTTGCAGGATAAGCATTAGGAAGTGGAGTGACTAGCAACTGTATAGTAAATAATCTTAATACTAAGCGCTGGATGCTCTAGCCAGGAGACCCCACTGTGTCCTTGAGGGAGGCTCCTGGGCCAGTTTGGAATTTCTCTCTCCCTCTCCCTATACTAATGATTCCCCCCCAACTTATCCCAGCTCACTCCCCCCGCCTGCCTTTCCTACTTTGCCTCTTCCCATGTGGATGACTCCTCTCCCCAGCAAGTGTACTTTATTTTTATTTTTGAAGGCAGTATTAATGTAAAGCCCGTTTGCATTTGCGCTCTTATTTATTTGTATTTGATTTGTCTTTGTTTATGTTCTGCTCATGTTTTTTTTCTGTTCTTGTTCAAGTGCAACTAATATAGAGCTCCTAGTGTAACTGGATATGGAGATACTCGACATGTCAAGCAATTTATCAAAAAAGACTATTTTCCTGATTTACCTGGTGTACAACAGTATATTTTCCTGATGGGTTGACGGGAAGCCTATGATAGGCATTTTGGCCTAGTGTTTGTAACATTAAGAACTATCTAATATGCCATTCTGTACATTACGTTATGTTTGTGTTCCACCCATGTACAATGATTGTCAATAATGATTGATTGTATTGTTAATGCACCTTTATCTAAAGTAAAATAAAAATATCTAAAAAAGAGTTCCGGGGGAGGAGCCCAGGTGTGTGGTCACAAGATACACCTGCTCTGAATTACCTACCCTTCAAGCTCTTGGCGAGTAGCTCCCGCCTAAAGCCCTTGACCCTGGGCGGCTTGTTCAGCTCAGCATCTATCGCTACTGGAACTCCGTTAGTGCCAAGCCATTGCACTAAAATTGCTAAAAGCAGCAGAGGAAAGGCCCTATCTTTGTTCAGTTAGTTATATTTACATTGAACTAAATACTATCATACTGCCCTTTATGTTTTTTGTACAAGAGCAACACGAAAAACAAAGTCCAGGGGACATATATCTACACCTCTTACAATAAGCAGTTTGTGTGTCTCCATTTCACGTTGACTTTCTCTGCGAGAGACCCTGCCTGTGTCTGACAGGCTGTACCTGCAAAGTGAATAAGATGCGATATGAGGATTCCCCACAATTGGAATTATATGTTTCAAGGTACTCCCTGAAAACAACCTGGAGCTGACTCAGCTATCGAGGGAACCTTGCCACACCTGACGCCAGTTCTTGCGGCTTACCTTTGTTCTCCTGCCCTCCCCCCCTTGGCGCACTGTTTGGGCTGTTGGGGCTGCTGTCTGTGCTGTTCCCTGGCGGTTGCGGCTTGCCTGCTGGGCGGAGAGACGAGGACCCTGTGAGCATCTGTTGAGCCGTTTCCTGCTGCTGTCCTGCAGCCCCCTCCCACCGATTCTGCGTGAGGGGTGGGGATTCCTGTTCCTGGCTCAAGTGCTGCTTTGACTGCTGGGCTATCCTGGCTGGCTGCCATACAGAGTTGGAGATATCAAGGTCTCAGAGAGATTACTGGCCGTGCCTATTCGGGCTTCGCTCCCCCCTCCACTGGTGCTGCGCAGGGGGGGGCAGCCCCAGAGGGAGTCATTGCATCTGATTATCGGCCCTCGGTAGACCAGGGACTGGTAAAGTAATAACCGGACTTGGGTCTGTTTTTTTTCTTCTTTCTCCTCCTTGCCTCACCGTTTACAATACTTCAGAGGAACATATAACCTACAAAGACACTGTCCAAAGATTGTCCTTTTGCTATTTACATATACTAACTGGGACATCTCTTATAACTTAAAAATTATTGGCATAAATTTATTACCCAAAAGTAAGGGCATGGTAATACAGAGCTTTTTGACAAAATTGCTGTTTGGTATCAGGGTATGATCGGAAAACACATATTTATTAACAACCTTTAGGCATCAGACCCCAGACCTTACCTTAGTTAGAGAACTCTGTATTATATATATATATATATATATATATATATATATAAAAAAAAAAAAAGATAAGGGGGGGGGGGGGAAGGGAAGGGGCGAGGAAAGGGGAAGGTCAGGCCTACGCATAATGGACAGATATGATTAAATACATAATTTTTTTCCCTAGCTGAGTCTTTATATTAACCCCAAGGTATAAACCTATGGAGATATAGTTTCCCCATTTTTCCTGAAGATACCTGATATTGCAAATCCTGATATCGCCTAAAATTAAACCTAATAAGATTACATTTTGCATTTGCCACGCTATTTACTTTTTGTTTGGGTGTAAAGGAAAATTCCTTGAATGAAAATGGTTTCAGTGTTACTGTTGAAAATCTTAATTGTTTAAGTATCCATAGATTGTTGAAACAAAAATGTCTTTTGCTTAACATTGATATACTGTAATATAGAACATGCTCATGTTATTATAATTTGTTTTTTTGATAGGGCTATTTTCTAGCACTAAAAGGCTCACAAAGGTTCACTTTCTCTAAGAGGTTTAGGCTTCAAAATTAAACAGGAGCAAGGACACTAACATCTTAGCAATAGAACTATCTTCTAGATTTATTTTAATTGAGTAATTCTGTCCCAGCAGCAACTTCTTATACTGTTTTTTGTTGTTTTCTCCTTTCCCTCCGCCTATACACTAACTCACACTCACTTGTTTGAAGACACCCCACGATTAAATAACCCCTCACACACATCACTTCCCACCCCTTACCCCCCCACCATCTTCGCTTTTTTTTTCTCCTTCCCCCAATGAGGGGCTTTGCACTTATTTTCCTTTCCCTTCTCCAACTCACTGGCACATCCTCTGCACCTCAACATTAATTTTCATATTCATAAACACATGGATAAATTCGTGCATGTTCACTCTAAAAATACACCCTCTCCAATGGCGGCTAGACAAAGAGATAAACGGAATAAGGCTACTTCAGATCTTGCCGCTGAGACACTCTCATCTATTAGCAATACCCAAATATCATTAGAACCTATAGACATTCAATCTTTAGTTTCTAAAATATCGGAAGCTCTCTCACCTAAAATCGAAACTCTGAAAAATGAGATCAAACTTGATATTGTACATCTAACATCAGAAGTCAAACAATTCGCAGGCAGGCTTACGGAAGCAGAGCAAAGGATATCTGATCTTGAGGATAATATGATAGAATATAATGTTAAGACTGAAGCCTCTAATACTCTTCTAAAATTACAAAACAAAATTGAAGACTTAGAGAACCGCACATGTAGGAACAATCTTAGAATAATAGGGGTCCCTGAGGACAAACAATATGATGACTTAAATTACTTATGATAACAATCCCGCAGCTTTTAAAGGGGAAGCTAAAATCCTGTTGATTCAGGATTACTTATTAGAGACAGTTACTAAAAGAAGGGAAATAGCTCCAATCTGTACAAAGTTTATCCAAAAGGGAACACGAGCAACTATACTGCATCCTGCTAGACTTAAGGTATATCTAGAGAATCAGTCATATGTTTTTGACACCCCAGCAGAAGCAGGAAAATTTTATGCTGAAAAATTTGCTATAAATTAAATAGCTCACAATTAATATGGATGTTATATTCAATGTAATTTTTTCTTTCTTATGAGCAAGGACCTTTCTACCAAGGGTAACAGAGAGTCAAGAAGGTTCTGTCTCTCTGGAAAATGGGTTCCCTTCCCCTTTTTTTTCTCTCTTCTTTTCTCCCCCTCTTCTTTCTCTTTCTCTTTATAAAGAATAGTTATGCCAAGCAGAGTTAAGATCACCTCATGGAACATAGGCGGCCTTACGTCTCCTATTAAAAGAAAAACAATATCATATTTAAAGAAAATTAACACCTCTATTGCATTTTTGCAAGAAACACATTTAAAAACTGAAGAGGTTCTTAAGCTTAAATCCACATGGTTTCGAGAGGTGTTTTTTTCTCCAAGTATTAAGAGGAAGGGGGGAGTGGCTATTCTTGTAAGCAAAACTATCAAATATCAAGTATTACAGGTAGACTCTGATTCTGAAGGGAGATTCATACTTTTAAAAACTAATAATACTCTATATACATTATGTAACATATATGCTCCAAATGTTTTTAATCCATCTTTCTGGGAAGTAGTACAAGCCAGGCTCATGACATGTGCTGAGGGATACCTGATTATGGAGGGGGACTTTAATATGGCCCCTAAGTATCCGCTAGATAGGCTTAGACAAGGTCATGTACCTAAAAAAACTAAAAGAGATAACCTGGAATCAAAACTTTTTTCTAGAATATTTGTTAACTTAAAGGTTCGCGATATTTGGAGACTCCAAAACCCTGATTCTTGTGAGTATACTTGCCTTTCAAAAGCACATAAGTTCCTCTCAAGGATAGACCTACTTTTACTTGACGAGAGGCTATGTAAATCACAGGTCCAGGCTCAAATACTTCCTATAGCTATCTCCGATCACGCCCCCATATGCTTAGATTTTCAATCTTACGATCCAACGCAAATACATAGACGATTTTTATTCCCAACATTTCTTGCCACAGATCTCAAATTTAAAAACTGGCTAGAATCTAAATTTTAAGATTATGCTCATTTTAATCGTGATTATATTTCACGTCCCTTATTATTTTGGGAGACGGCTAAGGCAGTATTAAGGGGCGAGATACTAGCTTATAATGTGAAAAGAACTAAAAAACTTAAGCAAAGGGAGGGGGAGTTGGCACGAGCGGTCTCTAATGCATTTAATTCACATTTAATTGAAAATTCCTCACAGAGTTGGGCTAAATACACTTCTGCCCTACAAAATAGAGATTCCTTCTTACTCTACAAAACAACACAGAATGATACTAGGGTTCAATAAAAAATGTACCGGTTTGGGAATAAGACAGGAAAGTTATTAGCAAAACTTCTTAAAATCGAGAGAGGTTCTCAATCGATAGATTATATAAACACTGAAGGCCAGACATTTAACACGACTGAAGAACCCTTACAAGTATTTTCAAACACTGCCCCACAATAAAGCGCCAGGTCCAGATGCACTCCCGAACGAATTTTATCAAGCCTTAAATTCCCCTATTATACCATACTTAACCTCTTTATTCAACTCTTTATATATAGAAGGAAAAGAGCCAACGTCTAGTTTCTCTGCCTCCTATACTATTCTGATACTGAAGCCAGGGAAGGATCCAACAAAAAAAGAATCTTATAGGCCTATTGCCTTACTCAACACAGATTACAAAATTTTAACTTCCATACTTGCACACAAACTTCAAACTATATTGCCTTCTATTATTCACGCAGACCAAGCTGGTTTTTTACAGAATAGAAAATCTGCTTCAAAAATATGTGAACTTTTCCTTGTTATTGACTATTTCAAGATCTAGGGGGACGAGAGGGCACCCTTGATAAGGTAATAATATCTATAGATGCTGAAAAAGCCTTTGACTCAGTTCACCATGATCACCTTATTTACACCTTACATCAATTTGGAATAAAGGAGAATTTTACTAAGTTTATCAGTAATCTCTATCAAAATGCTACTACAAGATAATGGTGAACGGTAGTCTGTCACAGGACATAGAACTACAGCAAGGCACCAGGCAGGGGTGCCCTCTGTCCCCGCTCCTCTTCGATATCGCCATCGAGCCCCCTGCTATTTCCATACGACATCACATTGATGGAATAAAGATAGGAAGGAAGGAGATCGCTCTATATGCGGATGATGTTCTTATCTATATGGCTAATACAAGATTAAATATACCTAAACTTTTAACTATAGTGCAACAGTTTGGGTCCTTTTCAGGTTACAAGGTTAACAATACAAAATCTAAATTATTCTGGATTGTTCAGACAAAAGATTCACTGGCGAAAATTCCCTTTTATATAGCTCACAACTCCTTTCGTTACTTGGGCATCAATATCTCTCACAATCCAGACACCTGGTACTCTCTTAATATCATTCCAATAATAAATAAAATTAAAGATTCCCTCAAAAATTGGCAAAACCTCCCCTTATCCTTATCTGGACGAATAGCTGCTTATAAGATGATGCTCCTACCCAAGCTTCTATATATGCTACAGAATATTCCTCTTTTCCTTAAACGAAAAGACACTGATTTTCTTAATTCTATTCTTAGATCATTCATATGGCAGAGTAGAAAACCTAGGATTTCTCTTCTTAAATTATCGCTTCCATTGAAATATGGTGGTCTTGCTCTTCCAGATATACGGGCTTACAACCAAGCTTTTCTGGTTCGCACGGTTATTGATTGGGTATTTTTAAAGAACTATGTAACAGACAATGACTTTGGAAAAAATATAACTTATCCTTTATACCCAGTGGCACTTATACATACTGATGCCAACCTGATTCCGACTGAAATAAAGAGATTAAAGTCCATATATAATCCAATCCTTGCTTGGAAAAAGTTTTGCACTTTATTAAATGTGGAATACCATGTCTCTAGGTTCATCCCATTTATGGGTAATCCTCAGTTTGAAGCCGGATTGCAGGCAGGAGTATATAGAGAATGGAAAACATTAGGTCTCCCCAACATATTTCAGATTCTTGACTTTGAAAGAAGATGTGTTAAATCATATGAATTTCTTAGATCAGAATTTAACATACCACATAAGAACTTCTTTGCCTATCTTCAGGCAAGACATTATGCTCTTAAACTTACGTACGACTATGGTTGGACTTGGTCCATAGGGAGTGCTGGGAATTGGCTTGCTATTGCTAAAGCGGGACGCATGTCAATTGCCCCTGGATACTATATGATGGTATCTGTAAAGGGCGCAAAAAAATGTTGAAATGATTCAGAATAAGTGGGCTGCACTGATCAAACAAGCTTTGGATCCTCGATTACTTTACTTATCAATTCAAGAGACCGCTCGTGTCACCCTCTCCTCCTCCTGGAGGGAATCCCATCTTAAATTGCTGTACATGACTTATTTTACCCCAGAAAAGGGATCCAGGTGTGGGAACAATAGCTTCATCGTCTGTCCAAAATGTTCTCTTCCGATGGCAGACCTTCAGCACATGTTATGGGCCTGACCAAAAATTTAATAATTCTAGTAACAAGGAAGGAAACAATAATACAATTATTAATATGACTTTATTAGCAGCCAGACATCTTATCTTTAAAAAATGGAAACAGAGAACAACCCCTAGCATAGCCGAAACGAAGAATTATTTAAAAAAAAGAATAGATTTTAGAACAAATTGATCCAGATCCAGATAATGAGCAAGATATTAGAAATCTATTTTTGAAATGGTCACTTTTTATTAAAGACCTCCCACCCAGTGAAGTTGAGTTCCTGATTTACCCTTTCAGGAATTCAGAATTGGTCACGCTTGGCATGTGGTAACATAATAATAATCCTCTCTTCTCTTTTGTATTTTTTTTTTCCTTCCCCGTCCTGTTCTCCCCCCTTTTTTTTTTTCTTTTCCCCCCTCTTGTTAGTATTAGGATAGAATAAAAAAAAGAAAAAAAAAGAAAAAAAAAGAAAAAAAAAGAAAAAACATAATTTATGCTTACCTGATACATTTTATTTCTCTTGTGGTGTATCCAGTCCACGGATCATCCATTACTTGTGGGATATTCTCCTTCCCAACAGGAAGTTGCAAGAGGATCACCCACAGCAGAGCTGCTATATAGCTCCTCCCCTAACTGCCATATCCAGTCATTCGACCAAAAACAAGCAGAGAAAGGAGAAGCCATAGGGTGCAGTGGTGACTGTAGTTTAAAATGAAAAAATACCTGCCTTAAAATGACAGGGCGGGCCGTGGACTGGATACACCACAAGAGAAATAAATTTATCAGGTAAGCATAAATTATGTTTTCTCTTGTAAGGTGTATCCAGTTCACGGATCATCCATTACTTGTGGGATACCAATACCAAAGCTAAAGTACACGGATGAAGGGAGGGACAAGGCAGGTACTTAAACGGAAGGTACCAGTGCCTGTAAAACCTTTCTTCCAAAAATAGCCTCCGAAGAAGCAAAAGTATCAAATTTGTAGAATTTTGAAATCTGTTCAACAGAAGCCTCATTTTTAAAGGCCCATGTGGAAGCCACAGCTCTAGTAGAATGAGCTGCAATTCTTTCAGGAGGCTGCTGGCCAGCAGTCTCATAGGCGAAGCGGATTGTGCTTCTTAGCCAAAAAGAAAGAGAGGTTGCCAAAGCCTTTTGACCTCTCCTCTGTCCAGAGTAGACAACAAACAAAGCAGATGTTTGAGGAAAATCTTTAGTAGCTTGTAAGTAAAACTTTAAAGCACGAACCACGTCCAGATTGTGTAATAGACATTCCTTCTTTGAAGAAGGATTAGGAATCAAAGACGGAACAACAATCTCTTGATTGATATTGTTATTAGATACCACCTTAGGTAAAAACCCAGGTTTGGTACGCAGAACTACCTTATCTGCATGGAAGATCAGATAAGGAGAAACACATTGTAAGGCAGATAACTTAATAGCTACCAAAAAAAGAACTTTCCAAGATAAAAGTTTGATATCTATGGAATGAAGAGGTTCAAACGGAACCCCCTGAAGAACTTTAAGAACCAAATTTAAGCTCCAAGGTGGAGCAACAGGTTTAAACACAGGCTTGATTCTAACTAAAGCCTGACAAAATGCCTGAACGTCTGGAACATCCGCCAGACGCTTGTGCAAAAGAATAGACAGCGCAGAAATCTGTCCCTTTAAGGAACTAAATGACAATCCTTTTTCCAATCCTTCTTGGAGAAAAGATAATATCCTGGGAATCCTGACCTTACTCCATGAGTAGCCCTTGGATTCACACCAATAAAGATATTTACGCCATATCGTATGATAGATCTTCCTGGAGACAGGCATTCGTGCCTGAATTAAGGTATCAATGACTGACTCGGAGAAACCACACTTTGATAAAATCAAGCGTTCAATCTCCAGGCAGTCAGCCTCAGAGAAATTAGATTTGGATGGTTGAAAGTACCTTGAAGTAGAAGGTCCTGTCTCAGCGGCAGAGTCCATGGTGGAAAGGATGACATGTCCACCAGATCTGCATACCAAGTCCTGCGTGGCCACGCAGGCGCTATCAAGATCACCGATGCTCTCTCCTGCTTGATTTTGGCAACCAGACGAGGGAGCAGAGGAAACGGTGGAAACACATAAGCCAGGTTGAAGGACCAAGGTGCTGCTAGAGCATCTATCAGAGTTGCCTTGGGGTCCCTGGACCTGGATCCGTAACAAGGAAGCTTGGCGTTCTGGCGAGACGCCATGAGATCCAGTTCTGGTTTGCCCCAACGATTAATCAATTGTGCAAACACCTCCGGATGGAGCTCCCACTCCCCCGGATGAAAAGTCTGTCGACTTAGAAAATCCGCCTCCCAGTTCTCTACACCTGGGATATGGATAGCCGATAGGTGGCAAGAGTGAATCTCTGCCCAGCGAATTATCTTTGAGACTTCTAACATCGCTAGGGAACTCCTTGTTCCCCCTTGATGGTTGATGTAAGCCACAGTCGTGATGTTGTCCGACTGAAATTTGATGAACCTCATTGTCGCTAGCTGAGGCCAAGCCTGAAGAGCATTGAATATCGCTCTTAGTTCCAGAATGTTTATTGGAAGGAGTGTCTCCTCCTGAGTCCACGATCCCTGAGCCTTCAGGGAGTTCCAGACTGCCCCCCAGCCTAGAAGGCTGGCATCTGTTGTTACAATTGTCCAATCTGGCCTGTGAAAGGTCATTCCCTTGGACAGATGGACCCGAGATAGCCCCCAGAGAAGAGAATCCCTGGTCTCTTGATCCAGATTTAGTAGAGGGGACAAATCTGTGTAATACCCATTCCACTGACTGAGCATGCATAGTTGCAGCGGTCTGAGATGTAGGCGTGCAAACGGCACTATGTCCATTGCCGCTACCATTAAGCCGATTACTTCCATGCACTGAGCCACCGAAGGGCGAGGAATGGAATAAAGAACACGGCAGGAATTTAGAAGTTTTGATAACCTGGACTCCGTCAGGTAAATTTTCATTTCTACAGAATCTATCAGAGTCCCTAAGAAGGAAACTCTTGTGAGGGGGGATAGAGAACTCTTTTCCTCGTTCACCTTCCACCCATGCGACCTCAGAAATGCCAACACTATGTCCGTATGAGACTTGGCAATTTGGAAGTTTGACGCCTGAATCAGGATGTTGTCTAAATAAGGGGCCACTGCTATGCCCCGCGGCCTTAGGACCGCCAGAAGCGACCCCAGAACCTTCGTAAAAATTCTTGGGGCTGTAGCTAACCCAAAGGGAAGAGCTACAAACTGGTAATGCCTGTCTAGGAAGGCAAACCTGAGAAACAGATGATGATCTTTGTGTATCGGAATGTGAAGATAAGCATCCTTTAAATCCACTGTAGTCATGTATTGACCCTCCTGGATCATAGGTAGGATGGTACGAATAGTCCCCATCTTGAATGATAGAACTCTGAGGAATTTGTTTAAGATCTTTAGATCCAAAATTGGTCTGAAGGTTCCCTCTTTTTTGGGAACCACAAACAGATTTGAGTAAAATCCCTGTCCCTGTTCCTCCTTTGGAACTGGATGGATCACTCCCATAACTAGGAGGTCTTGTACACAGTGTAAGAATGCCTCTCTCTTTATCTGGTTTGCAGATAATTGTGAAAGGTGAAATCTCCCTTTTGGGGGGGAAGCCTTGAAGTCCAGAAGATATCCCTGGGATATAATTTCCAACGCCCAGGGATCCTGGACATCTCTTGCCCACGCCTGGGCGAAGAGCGAAAGTCTGCCCCCTACTAGATCCGTTAACGGATAGGGGGCCGTTCCTTCATGCTGTCTTAGAGGCAGCAGCAGGCTTTTTGGCCTGCTTACCTTTGTTCCAGGTCTGGTTAGGTCTCCAGACCGTCTTGGACTGAGCAAAAGTTCCCTCTTGTTTTGCATTAGAGGAAGTTGATGCCGCACTTGCCTTGAAGTTTCGAAAGGCACGAAAATTAGACTGTTTGGCCCTTGATTTGGACCTATCCTGAGGAAGGGCATGACCTTTTCCTCCAGTGATATCAGCAATAATCTCCTTCAAACCAGGCCCGAATAGGGTCTGCCCCTTGAAGGGAATGTTAAGCAGCTTAGACTTTGAAGTAACGTCAGCTGACCATGATTTAAGCCATAGCGCTCTGCGCACCTGGATAGCAAAACCAGAATTCTTAGCCGTTACTTTAGTCAAATGGACAATGGCATCAGAAACAAAAGAATTGGCTAGCTTAAGTGCTCTAAGCTTGTCAAGTATGTCATCCAATGGAGTCGCTACCTGTAAAGCCTCTTCCAGAGACTCAAACCAGAACGCCGCAGCAGCAGTGACAGGAGCAATGCATGCAAGGGGCTGTAGGATAAAACCTTGTTGAATAAACATTTTCTTAAGGTAACCCTCTAACTTTTTATCCATTGGATCTAAGAAAGCACAACTGTCCTCGACAGGGATAGTAGTACGCTTTGCTAGAGTAGAAACTGCTCCCTCCACCTTAGGAACTGTCTGCCATAAGTCCCGTGTGGTGGCGTCTATTGGAAACATTTTTCTAAAAATAGGAGGGGAAGAGAACGGCACACCTGGTCTATCCCATTCCTTAGTAATAATTTCTGTAAACCTTTTAGGTATTGGAAAAACATCAGTGCACACCGGCACTGCATAGCATTTATCCAGTCTACACAATTTCTCTGGCACTGCAATTGTATCACAGTCATTCAGAGCAGCTAAAACCTCCCTGAGTAACACGCGGAGGTATGCAAGCTTAAATTTAAATGTATAAATATCAGAATCAGGTTGCATCATCTTCCCTGAGTCAGAAACATCACCCACAGAAAGAAGCTCACCTTCTTCAGCTTCTGCATATTGTGAGGCAGTATCAGACATACAAAGCGTCAGTATGCTCTGTATTTCGTCTAACTCCAGAGCTATCTCGCTTTCCTCTAAATTCAGGTAGTCTGGCTAATACCGCTGACAGTGTATTATCCATGACTGCCGCCATGTCTTGTAAATTAAACGCTATGGGCGCCCTGGATGTACTTGGCGCCATTTGAGCGTGAGTTCCTTGAGCGGGTGTCAAAGGATCTGACACGTGGGGAGAGTTAGGCGGCATAACTTCCCCCTCGTCAGATTCCTCTGGTGATAAATTTTTTAAAGACAGAATATGATCTTTATTGCTTAAAGTGAAATCAGTAAATTTGGTACACATTCTAAGAGGGGGTTCCACCATGGCTTTTAAACATAATGAACAAGGAGTTTCCTCTATGCCAGACATGTTTGTACAGACTAGCAATGAGACTAGCAAGCTTGGAAAACACTTTAAATCAAGTTAACACGCAAATATAAGAAACGGTACTGTGCCTTTAAGAGAAACAAATTTTGTCCGAATTTGAAAAACAGTGAAAAAAAGGCAGTAAATCAAACGAAAATGTTTACAGTGTGTATAATAAGCTAACAGAGCATTGCACCCACTTGCAAATGGATGATTAACCCCTTAGTTAAAAAAAACGGATCAAAAAAACGATAGACGTTTTTTTTAACAGTCACACCAAACTGCCACAGCCTTGCTGTGGGCCTACCTTCCCCAACAAACGATTTTGGAAAGCCTAAGAGTCCTTTAGAGATGTCCTATAGCATTCAGGGGACTCCTGGAGGAAGCTGGATGTCTCAGTCTGTAAAAGTTACTGCGCTAAATTAGGCCCCTCCCACTCATAGTAACACAGTGGAAAGCCTCAGGAAACTGTTTCTAGGCAAATTTAAGCCAGCCATGTGGAAAAAACTAGGCCCCAATAAAGTTTTAGCACCAAAATATATATAAAAACGTTTAAACATGTCAGCAAACGTTTTATATTGTAAATATAAAAGAGTATTACCTCAGAAAGTAAGCATGATACCAGTCGCTATTAAATCACTGTATTCAGGCTTACCTTACATAATTTTGGTATCAGCAGCATTTTCTAGCATTCACATCTTCTAGAAAAAATCTTAACTGCACATACCTCATAGCAGGATAACCTGCACGCCATTCCCCCGCTGAAGTTACCTCTCTCTTCAGTCATGTGTGAGAACAGCAATGGATCTTAGTTACAACCTGCTAAGATCATAGAAATCACAGGCAGATTCTTCTATTTTTCTGCCTGGGACAAAATAGTACTCCGGTACCATTTAAAAATAACAAACTTTTGATTGAAGCAAGATAACAGCTACATTTCACCACTTTCCTCTTACTACCTCCATGCTTGTTGAGAGTTGCAAGAGAATGACTGGATATGGCAGTTAGGGGAGGAGCTATATAGCAGCTCTGCTGTGGGTGATCCTCTTGCAACTTCCTGTTGGGAAGGAGAATATCCCACAAGTAATGGATGATCCGTGGACTGGATACACCTTAAAAGAGAAAACCCCAATTCAGAATTTGTAAAATGTACCTATTCATTTTTTTCTCTTTCTTTTTCATGAGAATCAAACCTGTTTGAGGATATATTGTTTAAATTACTTTGTTTATTATGCACTATATAGGTTCTCATAATGTTTGCTTTTGTTTAAATTAGTTCACTGTGTTGAACGAAAATGTATTCTGAACTGGTTCTAAATAAAATATTTAAAAAAAAAAAATCTAAAAACAAAATAGAGTGCCAAACATAGCTGAGAGTGTCTTAAAAAAATAATATATACTTACCTGAAGATACCCATCCACATATAGCAGACAGACAAACCAGTACTGAAACATATCAGCAGAGGTAATGGTAGAGGAGTATAATGTCGATCTGTAAGGGGATGTGGCAGATAAATCCTCACGACCGAATTTACATAGAGCCTTAGAATAGATTTCTCATAGGTGAAAACATGGCATCATCAGACAATACTCCCTTTACATCCCTCAGACAAATACTGTACTTTGAGAGGAATTGGGCTTCAAAATGCTTAGAAGCGCCTTTCACAGAAGAAAATCAAGCACGACTTGCTTCACCATCCTCCAACGAAGTCAAAGTTTGTAAAACTAAGGTATGAGTGAGGTGGGAGGTGAATTTATAGGCATTTTGATGTTTGGGAAACTTTGCCCCCTCCTGGTAGGAATGTATATCCAATATATCACAAGCTCATGGACTCTTGCCACTTACATGAAAGAAATAAACGTGTGCTGACTCACAAACACATCCGTACATCAGCTAGTACACTGAGTGTGAAATTTTTTTAAAACTCACAGTGGTCGCTCGCCAATTTCCATGAGAGAAGGGAAAACCTATTGGGCATAAACGGCCAGATCACCAACTGTCATAACCCAAGAACAATTAGCAGGCGCTCACAGTAACTGTGTCACAAGTAAAACTGTCCAAGTTAAAAAGCACCTCAAAAGTCCTTAAAAAGAAAATTTATGCTTACCTGATAAATTTGTTTCTTTTTAGACACGATGAGTCCATGGATTTAATCCTTGTGGGATATCGTCTCCTGGCCAGCAGGAGGCGGCAAAGAGCACCACAACAGAGCTGTATATTTAGCTCCTCCCTTCCCTCCCACTCGTCATTCGACCGAAGTTAGGAAGAGAAAGGAAAATCCAAGGTGCAGAGGTGTCTGAAGTTTAACAAAAAAATAATAACCTGTCTCATAGAACAGGGAGGGCCGTGGACTCATCGTGTCTAAAAAGAAATACATTTATCAGGTAAGCATAAATTTTCTTTTCTTTTTAAAGGACACGAGTCCACGGATTTCATCCTTACTTGTGGGATACAATACCAAAGCTATAGTACACAGATGAAAAGGGAGGGACAAGACAGGTAACCTAAACGGAAGGTACCACTGCTTGAAGAACTTTCCTCCCAAAAGCAGCCTCAGCAGAGGAAAAGAGTATCAAATTTGTAAAATTTGTAAAAAAGTGTGAAGAGATGACTAAGTCGCAGCCTTGCAAATCTGTTCAACAGAAGCATCATTTTTGAATGCCCATGAGGAAGCCACAGCCCTAGTGGAATGAGCTGTAATTCTTTCAGGAGGCTGCCGTCCAGCAGTCTCATATGCAAAACGAATGATACTCTTCAGCCAAATAGAAAGAGGTGTAGCCGTAGATTTCTGACCCATACATTTCCCTGAAAAAACAACAGAGAAGATGTTTGTCGAAAATCTTTAGTCGCTTGTAAATAAAACTTTAAAGCACGGACTACGTCTAAATTATGTAACAGACGTTCCTTCTTAGGAGGAGGATTAGGACACAAAGAAGGAAGAACAATCTCCTGATTAATATTCTTGGTTGAAACAACCTTAGGAAGAAAACCAGGTTTAGTACGTAACACCACCTTATCCGCATGAAAAATAAGATAAGGAGAATCAAATTTTAATGCAGAGAGCTGAGATACTCTTTGAGCAGAACAAATAGCAACCAGAAATAACACTTTACAAGATAACTTAATATCTATGGAATGCATAGGTTCAAACTGAACCCATTGAAGAACACTAAGAACTAAATTTAAACTTCAAGGAGGAGCAATTGGTCTAAATATAGGCCTGATTCTAGACAGAGTCTGACAAAAAGATTGTACATCTGAAACATCTGCCAAATGCTTGTGTAACAAAATAGATAAAGCAGAAATCTGTCCATTCAAGGAACTCGCTGATAACCCCTTCTCCAATCCCTTTTGGAGAAAAGACAAAATCCTGGGAATCCTAACCCTACTCTATGAGTTGCCCTTGGATTCACACCAATAAAGATATTTACGCCATATCTTATGGTAAATTTTCCTCGTAACAGGCTTACGTGCCTGAATTAAAGTATCTATGACCGAATCAGACAAACATCGCTTAGATAAAACTAAGCGTTCAATCTCCAAGCAGTCAGCTGCAGAGAAACTAGATTCGGATGATGGAAGGGACCCTGAATGAGGAGGTCTTTCCTCAATGGGAGCTTCCACGGTGGCTGAGATGACATGTCCACCAGATCTGCATACCAAATCCTGCGAGGCCATGAAGGAGCGATAAGGATCACCGATGCCCACTCCTGTTTGACTCGAGCAATCACTCGGGGAAGGAGAGCAAATTGAGGGAATACATAAGCTAGGCTGAAAGCCCAAGGCACTGCCAAGGCATCTATCAGCTCCGCCTGAGGATCCCTGGACCTGGACCCGTATCTCAGATCTTGGCATTCCGGCGAGATGCCATGAGATCCAACTCCGGCCTGCCCCATCTGAGAATCAGATTGGAAAAAACTTCCGGATGGAGTTCCCACTCTCCCGGATGAAATGTCCGTCTGCTCAGAAAATCTGCTTCCCAGTTTTCCACCCCTGTAATGTGGATCGCTGACAGATGGCAGGAGTGAGACTCTGCCCATTGTATTATCTTGGCTACTATTATCATCGCTAAGGAACTCCTTGTTCCTCCCTGACGATTGATGTAGGCTACCGTCATTATGTTGTCCGACTGGAACCTGATGAATTGGGCCGAAGCCAACTGAGGCCAAGCCCGAAGTGCAATGAATATTGCTCTCAACTCTAGGATATTGATGGGAAGGAGAGACTCTACCTGAGTCCATACACCCTGAGCCCTTAGGGAGTTCCAGACTGCTCCCCATCCTAACAGGCTGGCATCCGTTGTTACTATCACCCATGAGGGTCTGCGGAAGCATGTCCCCTGGGATAGATGATCCAGCGACAACCACTACAGAAGAGAGTCCCTTGTCTCCTGATCTAGATTTATTTGATGAGATAAATCTGTATAATCCCCATTCCACTGCCTGAGCATGCTTAATTGCAGAGGCCTGAGATGAAAACGCGCAAACGGAACGATGTCCATTGCCGCCACCATCAATCCGATTACCTCCATGCACTGAGCCACTGACGGATGAGGATTGGACTGAATGAGCCGACATGTATTCAGAATCTTTGACTTTCTGACCTCCGTCAGAAAAATCTTCATTGAAACAGTCGATTAGAGTTCCCAGAAAGGATACTCTTCTCCGAACTAAAGAACTCTTTTCCAGGTTTACCTTCCACCCGTGGGTCCTTAGGAAGGAAAGCACAATGTCGGTATGGGACCTTGCCAGATGAAATGATGACGCCTGGCTCAGTATATCGTCCAGATAAGGCGCCACCGCGATGCCCCTTAGAACCGCCAATAAAGACCCCAGAACTTTTGTGAAAATTATGGGCGCCGTGGCCAGACCGAAAGGGAGGGCCACAAACTGATGTTTGTCCAGAAAGGCAAACCTCAGGAACTTGTGATGATCTCTGTGGATAGGAACATGAAGATATGCATCCTTTAGATCCACCGTTGACATAAATTGACCTTCCTGAACTAACGGAAGAATGGTACGAATAGTTTCCATCTTGAAAGATGGAACTCTGAGAAACTTGTTTAGACTCTTGAGGTATAATATAGGTCTGAAAGCTCCCTCCTTCTTGGGAACTACAAACAGATTTGAATAAAACCCCTGTCCCTGAACTGGAATGGGACAAATTACTCCCATGGAGGAGAGGTCTTTTACACAGCGTATGAATGCCTCTCTTTTTATCTGGTCTACAGACAATCGAGAAAGAAGAAACCTTCCTCTGGGGAAAGAATTTCTGAATTCCAGCTGGTATCCCTGAGAGACTCTCTCTAATGCCCAGGGATCCTTAACATCTCTTATCCAAGTCTGGACTAAGAAAGACCGTCTGCCCCCTACGAGATCCGGTCCCGGATCGGGGGCCAGCTCTTCATGCTGACATGGGAGCAGCCGGCTGTTTCTTGGATTGTTTACCCATGTTCCAAGACTGGTTGGGTCTCCAGGTAGACTTGGCTTGAGAATAGTTCCCCTCCTGTTTAGAGGAAGAGGGGATTCCTTTGAAATTTCGAAAGGAATGAAAATTACTCTGTCGACCTCTCTGTTTGGATCTTTTATCCTGAGGGAGGAAATGACCCTTGCCTCCCGTGATGTCAGAAATAATTTCCTTCAAGTCAGGACCGAACAGGGTCTTATCCTTTGTAAGGAATAGCCAGAAGTTTAGACTTGGATGACACATCCGCAGACCAAGATTTCAACCATAAGGCTCTGCATGCCAAGATGGAAAAACCCGAACTCTTAGCCGTCAGCTTGGTAATCTGCAGAGAAGCATCCGTAATAAATTAATTTGCTAATTTAAGAGCTTTAATTCTATCCTGAATCTCTTCCAAAGAAGTGTCAGTTTTAAGAGACTCTTTCAGAGCATCAAACCAATAAGCAGCCGCACTTGTAACCGTAACAATGCAGGCCGCCGGTTGTAACAACAACCCCTGATGAACATAGATATTCTTAAGAAGACCCTCAAATTTCTTATCCATAGGGTGTCTAAAAGCACAACTATCCTCGATAGGAATAGTAGTTCGTTTAGTCAAGGTGGAGATAGCTCCTTCCACCTTAGGGACCGTCTGCCAAGAATCTCTGATAGAGTCCGCTATAGGGTACATCTTCTTGAAAACGGGTGGAGGAGAGAATGGAATACCTGGTCTCTCCCATTCCTTAGCAATAATCTCTGAAGTTCTCTTAGAAACTGGAAAAACATCAGAATAAGAAGGGACTTCTAGATATCTGTCCAACTTACTCAATTTTTCTGGAGGAACCACAATAGAATCGCAGTCGTCCAGAGTCACCAAAACCTCCCTCAATAACAGGCGGAGGTGTTCCAGCTTAAACATAAAGGAAACCACTTCTGAATCTGTCAGTAGCAAGACACTCTCTGAGTCAGAAAGTTCGCCTTCGGATAGGACCTCCATACCCTCCAATTCAGCGCCCTGGGAGGGTACCTCTGAGATTGCCATCAAAGCATCAGAAACTGAATTAACCCTGTGGTTGTCCTTCCTTCTGCGTTTGCCTTGAAATACGGGAAAGGCAGACAACGCCTCTGAAAGTGTAGATGACATAACAGCAGCTATGTCCTTTAAAGTAATTGCAGTAGAAGCTGCAGAGGTACAAGGCTCCGCTGGAGCGGGCGTTAATGGCTGTGTCGCTTGGGGAGAAAGTTGCGGCATACTCTGTGTCTCATCAGTAGAACCCTGAGAAACATCCGCTTTTGACAATTTTTTATCAAAGAAAATTTGCTCTCTAAATTGAAGAGCCTTTTCAATGCATGCGGGACAAAAAGTAACAGGTGGTTCCACATTGGCATTTAAACACATGGAACATGTAACATTTTGAAGATCTTCCATGAAAAATAAAAGCAAGCAAACTCTTTGGTCGTGGCTTCTTTAAATAAATTGACAAAACTATGTCAGTAAAGGAGGAAAAGAGCCCTAAACTGAGAGCTGTCTGTTAACTCCTTATAAACAAAAAGTGTACTGTGCCTTTACATTTTAAATGTTAGCTATATTACTGTATTCTGCAGAAAACCAACAGATTACTCTATTCATGAAAAAAAGCACACCTCTGTCTCAACAGCTCTGCTGAGGCGCCTGCCTTGCCCCCACGGTACACTGACTACTTTCACTCGATCCTCAAAAGCCTGTGACCGCTTTGTTGAAACTTTACTCATGCGGTCTTAGCAAGCACCGGATCCTTAACTGCGTGTCAGAACTTGCAACATACTCCATAGAACAGGAGCCCTGATGCCGGAAACACGTCGAGACAACTATAGCGCGACTTCCAGGCGCGCAAAAACTAAAGCCCGCCCATCGTGGGCGTAACTAAAATAACTCCGGACCCGGATAAGAAATCTAAATAAAAAATAAATGCCGGTCACAAACCGTTACTGTATACTACAGTTTAACCATACACACAGTCCAATACCGGAGCATCAACTCCAAAAATAACGTCCCCAGCGTCTGCCCGTAGCCAACAAAGGCTAAATAAAACATGCGGTCCCATACAATCGTACCATGACATGACACCTAAAAACATAAGTGACAGAGTAGGGAGAGAAACTTAACATCCATAAAGTCTTATTTCCCCACATAACAGGTAGTAAACTATCCAGTCAATCTCCCAGAAATAAAAGGCTGCACATACCTGTACGCTGAGCAACAGCATGATATTTCACAGGGTCAAGAAATCTTCTCTCTTCTGCCATCCTGTGAAAACACATAGGGCCTTAGTTGACATTTGCTAAGACCATCATCAGAAGGGCAGCATTCAGTATGGGAGGCACAGTGAAAACTATGTCCCACCAGTTCCCAATGCTTTAAAGCCACCTGTAGCTCTACTCTAGATGCTGACAAGGAATATGGCTACATCCTATATAAAATAGCACTCACTGGTACCATTTTAAAAATAAACTCTTGATTGAAGAAACTAAACTAACACCTCACTTTACCTCTTCCTATCACTAACACAGGCAAAGAGAAAGACTGGAGTGGGAGGGAAAAGAGGAGCTATATATACAGCTCTGCTGTGGCGCTCTTTGCCTCCTCCTGCTGGCCAGGAGGCGATATCCCACAAGGATGAAATCCATGGACTCATTGTGTCTTTTAAAAAGAAAATGGACTGTACAGGGATAGGAGGGAAAAATATTACTGTCAGTCCCCCACACACCATAAAGCCTGGGCTATCAGTAGAAATGCCCGGCAATAGGAGCGGCAAATCCCTGTCTCTGGCAGTAAGTCAGATATCTGCAATATACCCCAAAATTTACGGATATATATATATATATATATAAACTTTCAGAAAGGAGCAGGTCCCACTAGGTCCCTGGATCCTAGTCCGGCCTCCATAATAATTGAGATATATGAAAGGACTTAATCCTCCAGGATCTTCTGCTGTGGAGCAGTCACAGCACATCCAGGTTTGTTATCCTCAACCAACCACTGACAGGGACCTGAAGATACAAGAAAAACAGAGTAACCAACCCTGGCTTTCTATAAAGGGGTTAGCATACATTGTTAAAGTAAGGACTACCTCACTGACCACACTTGATTTTCTTCAGACACCATCTTCACACATCCTCCCAGATGTACAGGCAAAGAATCATTGGGGGCTCGTGGGAAGTAGAAGTGATACTTAACAGCTCTGCCTGGGTTTTCTTTGCTTCCTCCTGGAGGCCAGGAGTTGAATTCCCACTAGCAATTGAATGGATTTGTGGACTCTCCATGCCAATGGAAAGAAAATAATAATTTGTCACTGGCAGACTAGTTGCCACTAATAAAAATGGTGGGGAACAGTGGGAGGGTAAGAGCTGTTTGAGGTTGAGGAGGGATCTCTACACTACAGAAATGTAAAATCATAATTTATGCTTACCTGATAAATGTATTTCTCTTGTAGTGTATCCAGTCCACGGATCATCCATTACTTGTGGGATATTCTCCTTCCCAACAGGAAGTTGCAAGAGGATCACCCACAGCAGAGCTGCTATATAGCTCCTCCCCTCACTGCCATATCCAGTCATTCGACCGAAACAAGCCGAGAAAGGAGAAACCATAGGGTGCAGTGGTGACTGTAGTTTAATTAAAATTTAGACCTGCCTTAAAAGGACAGGGCGGGCCGTGGACTGGATACACTACAAGAGAAATAAATTTATCAGGTAAGCATAAATTATGTTTTCTCTTGTTAAGTGTATCCAGTCCACGGATCATCCATTACTTGTGGGATACCAATACCAAAGCTAAAGTACACGGATGATGGGAGGGACAAGGCAGGAACTTAAACAGAACAAACCACTGCCTATAGAACCTTTCTCCCAAAAACAGCCTCCGAAGAAGCAAAAGTATCAAATTTGCAAACTTTGGAAAAGGTATGAAACGAAGACCAAGTCGCAGCCTTGCAAATCTGTTCAACAGAAGCCTCATTTTTAAAGGCCCAGGTGGAAGCCACAGCTCTAGTGGAATGAGCTGTAATCCTTTCAGGGGGCTGCTGTCCAGCAGTCTCATAGGCTAAACGGATTATACTCCGAAGCCAAAAAGAAAGAGAGGTTGCCGAGGCCTTTTGACCTCTCCTCTGTCCAGAGTAAACAACAAACAGGTTAGATGTTTGACGAAAATCTTTAGTAGCTTGTAAGTAAAACTTCAAGGCACGGACTACGACTAGATTATGCAAAAGACGTTCAATCTTTGAAGGATTAGTACATAATGATGGATTTAAGCCATAGCGCCCTGCAAGCCTGGATGGCGAATCCGGAATTCTTAGCCGTTAGTTTAGTCAAATGAACAATTGCATCAGAAACAAATGAGTTAGCTAGCTTAAGTGTTCTAAGCTTGTCAATGATCTCAGTCAATGGAGCTGTATGGATGGACTCTTCCAGGGCCTCAAACCAGAATGCCGCCGCAGCAGTGACAGGTGCAATGCATGCAAGGGGCTGTAAAATAAAACCTTGTTGAATAAACATTTTCTTAAGGTAACCCTCTAATTTTTTATCCATTGGATCTGAAAAAGCACAACTGTCCTCAACCTTAGGGACAGTCTGCCATAAGTCCTGTGTAGTGGCGTCTATGGGAAACATTTTTCTAAATATAGGAGGGGGGGAAACAGCACACCGGGTCTATCCCACTCCTTACTAATAATTTCTGTAAACCTTTTAGGTATTGGAAAAACATCAGTACACACCGGCACTGCATAGTATTTATCCAGTCTACACAATTTCTCTGGCACTGCAATTGTGTCACAGTCATTCAGAGCAGCTAACACCTCCCCAAGCAATACAAGGAGGTTCTCAAGCTTAAATTTAAAATTAGAAATCTCAGAATCAGGTTTCCCTGAGTCAGAGATGTCACCCACAGACTGAAGCTCTCCGTCCTCAGGTTCTGCATATTGTGACGCAGTATCAGACATGGCTCTTACAGCATCTACGCGCTCTGTATCTCGTCTAACCCCAGACGAGATACCGCTGACAGAGTATTATCCATGATCGCAGCCATGCCCTGCAAAGTAATCGCTATGGGCGTCCCTGATGTACTTGGCGCCATATTAGCGTGCGTCCCTTGAGCGGGAGGCAAAGGGTCTGACACGTAAGGGAGAGTTAGTCGGCATAACTTCCCCCTCGACAGATCCCTCTGGTGACAATTCTTTTATAGATAAAGACTGATCTTTACTGTTTAAGGTGAAATCAATACATTTAGTACACATTCTCCTATGGGGCTCCGCCATGGCTTTTAAACATAATGAACAAGTAGTTTCCTCTGTGTCAGACATGTTTGTACAGACTAGCAATGAGACTAGCAAGCTTGGAAAACACTTTAAAACAAGTTAACAAGCAATATAAAAAATGTTACTGTGCCTTTAAGAAAAACAAATTTTGTCAAAATTTGAAATAACAGTGAAAAAAGGCAGTTACACTAACAAAATTTTTACAGTGTATGTAACAAGTTAGCAGAGCATTGCACCCACTTGCAAATGGATGATTAACCCCTTAATACCAAAACCGGAATAATAAATGAAAAAAACGTTTTTAAAACTATACACAACTGCCACAGGTCTACTGTGGTTGTTACCCTCCTCAAACACGACTTTTGAAGCCTTTGAGCCCTTCAGAGATGTCCTGTATCATGCAGAGGGAAGCTGAGTGTCTCTGTAATTTTAGCTGTGCAGAAAAGCTCTAAAATAGGCCCCTCCCACTCATATTACAACAGTGGAAAGCCTCAGGAAACTGTTTCTAGGCAAAAATCAAGCCAGCCATGTGGAAAAAAACTAGGCCCCAATAAGTTTTATCACCAAGCATATATAAAAACGATTAAACATGCCAGCAAACGTTTTATATTGCACTTTTATAAGAGTATGTATCTCCGGTAATAAGCCTGATACCAGTCACTATTAAATCACTGTATTTAGGCTTAACTTACATTAATCCGGTATCAGCAGCATTTTTCTAGCAAATTCCATCCCTAGAGATATGTTAACTGCACATACCTTATTGTAGGATAACCTGCACGCCATTCCCCCTATGAAGTTACCTCACTCCTCAGAATATGTGAGAACGGCAGTGGATCTTAGTTACTTCTGCTAAAATCATAGAAACCGCAGGCAGATTCTTCTTCTAATGCTGCCTGTGATAAAATAGTACACTCCGGTACCATTTAAAAATAACAAACTTTTGATTGAAGTTAAAAAACTAACTATAATACACCACTCTCCTCTTACTACCTCCATCTTTGTTGAGAGTTGCAAGAGAATGACTGGGTATGGCAGTGAGGGGAGGAGCTATATAGCAGCTCTGCTGTGGGTGATCCTCTTGCAACTTCCTGTTGGGAAGGAGAATATCCCACAAGTAATGGATGATCCGTGGACTGGATACACTTAACAAGAGAAAAGTATTTAAAAAAAAAAAGCCTCAACTGCATACTGGCCTACTGGGCATCTAAAGAGAACCTGCGAAAATATACTTAATGGCATCTGTATATTTAGGTGAATAAGTCATTCTTGCTAGTTATATTTTATTAGAAAATAGGAAATGCTATGCCATAATGAGATAACATCCCAGGGTTATTATAGCCTTTGAAAAGCTTGTTAAATGTTTTTCTTTTCTCTCCTTTATAAATGAGCTCCTTCAAATGTATAAGTATCATTGTGCCTTGTAGCAAGGTCAGATTATTTGTTGTCTGCAGGATGTACATTATCATTTCTGGTGACATTGCAAAAGGTACACTTTTCAGAGGTCAAATACAGAAAAAGTTGTAATATATTGTACATTATAAAAATGATATTCAACACGTTACATGAAATTAAATCTGCTACTTTGAAAATCATCTATCTTGAAAATCATAAGCTAGAGATAGTGAGATTAAACGTAGTGGTAATGATGTTGACTTCTGCAATTCTTTATTCTCATCATGCTGCAATATACAGTTGGGCAACACCAAAGTCAGAAGAGGCTGCCATGCTACAGAGCTAGAGTTCTTTTCATAATACCCGAGTGATGTCCAACAGCTGATTGCCATAAATGTGCAGTGATATTGATGTTTGACCATCTTTCAGTGTTGTATCAATCTTTATTTCAGTTGCTGAAACATATAAAGCTTAAGGCATGTACATTATAAACTGTGTATATATAAAGACCAGTAAGAGAAGCAAAGAAAAATTGCATAGCAATAAAGTTACAGAGTTTTCAAAGATCTTCTGGCTATTTGTTTTAATTTTACATATTGCAAGAGTCTTCCCTTTGTTTATGTCAGGGTTCTTACATGGTTATTAATGTTTTAAACACGTCTTTTCAAAATGAAAGTCCCATAGACCAGACATTACTAAAACAAGATTGTATATTATAGAGAAAATTTATATAGCTTTGTTAATTCAAATGCCTGTGTACAAAATCTTTGGTAGAAGACTCAAGGATTTAGTAAAGCAACTGTATTAGTTTTATATAAAGTATAAAACATTAAACATACACAACAAAATCAAATAATGTAAAACATTCTCTCACCATCTCCGGCCTCTGGGGAACCCCACATGCCCGGTCATATATATTCGGTTTCACAAACTAAGCAACAGGTCTTCTTAAAATATAGTATAACTAAAAGTCTAGATCCCATGTCATAATTTAGTAGGTTTCTAAGTGGAAACAATACCTGTTTTTGCATGGCAGTAGGCAAAGTAAGAGTATAGGATTCCCAATTTATCATAAAAATGGATGTTCTAAGCTTTATGTCACCTAACTCATCTGTTCATAATACAATTGTTGGAGTAAGGCATGTTTAAATAAAGTGAGTGTTGAAGGCTTCTGCTCTACTTAGATGTGTTTTTGTTGCCAAGAAAGAATCTATGGGGTAGATTTACCAAAGGTCGAGCGGACATGATTCGCTGTAGCGAATCATGTCTGCTCGTCCTTGCTAAAGGCCTGACAGCATATGCTGTCAGCATTTAACATTGCACAAGCATTTCTGGTAAAATGCTTGTGCAATGCCGCCCGTGTTCACTTGCGGCCAACCGGCCGCTAGCAGTGGCCGCCAACCATCACAATGGGATCGCAATGATTTCAGTCCGCCAACTAAAGGTGGCAGAGAAGTTAAGGAGCAGCAGTCCATTGCAAATGGAAGTGAACTTTGAAGTTTGTCAGAAAAAACCTACAGTTCATTTAAAATTCTGATTAAGTGTGATTGCATTGTCTTTTTTATTATGTACTAGTTGATTATGCAATTCTATTTTATTTAATAATTCGTTAAGTGTGTGTTTGTGTGTATGAGAGTGTCCTTTCCTGGGTATATGTATAGGCTTACCCCTGTCCGTATGTTTGTCAGGAGATTTGATTATCACTGTTCTGTGTGTTTTAATTGCAGCCATTGGGAAATCACCGCTCCATGTGTTTAAACAGCCTTGTGGGGGCAGGACTGCTGAATTGACAAGAACCTAGTTGGGCTGCTGACTGCAACCGGTTTCTTTTTTGTTATCCTACCAGCATTGTTGATAGCGTGCATTTATTATGTCACTAACATCTGTAATTTACCTTTGGAAAACAAAATTTATGCTTACCTGATAAATTTATTTCTCTTGTGGTGTATCCAGTCAACGGGTTCATCCATTACTTGTGTGATATTCTCCTTCCCAACAGGAAGCTGCAAGAGGACACCCACAGCAGAGCTGTCTATATAGCTCCTCCCCTAACTGCCACCCCCAGTCATTCGACCGAAAACAAGCAAGAAAAAAAGGAGAAACTATAGGGTGCAGTGGTGACTGTAGTTTAAAAATAAAAAACACCTGCCTTAAAATGACAGGGCGGGACGTGGACTGGATACACCACAAGAGAAATAAATTTATCAGGTAAGCATAAATTTTGTTTTCTCTTGTAAAGGTGTATCCAGTCCACGGGTTCATCCATTACTTGTGGGATATCAATACCAAAGCTTTAGGACACGGATGAAGGGAGGGACAAGGCAGGCACTTAAATGGAAGGCACCACTGCCTGTAAGACCTTTCTCCCAAAAATAGCCTCTGAGGAAGCAAAAGCATCAAATTTGTAGAATTTAGAAAAAGTATGAAGCGAAGACCAAGTTGCCGCCTTACAAATCTGTTCAACAGAGGCCTCATTTTTAAAAGCCCATATGGAAGCCACCGCTCTAGTGGAATGAGCTGTAATTCTTTCAGGAGGCTGCTGGCCAGCAGTCTCATAAGCTAAGCGGATTATGCTTCTCAGCCAAAAAGAAAGAGAAGTTGACGAAGCCTTTTGGCCTCTCCTCTGTCCAGAGTAGACAACAAACAAAGCAGATGTTTGACGAAAATCCTTCGTAGCTTGTAAATAAAATTTTAAAGCACGAACTACATCAAGATTGTGTAATAGACGTTCCTTCTTAGAGGAAGGATTAGGACATAATGAAGGAACAACGATCTCCTGATTGATATTCTTATTAGATACCACTTTAGGAAGAAACCCAGGTTTGGTACGTAAAACTACCTTATCTGCATGGAAAATCAGATAAGGGGAATCGCACTGTAAAGCAGATAACTCCGAAACTCTTCGAGTACTAAAAACAGAACTTTCCAAGATAAAAGTTTAATATCTATGGAATGCAAAGGTTCAAACGGAACCCCTTGAAGAACTTTAAGAACTAAATTTAAACTCCATGGCGGAGCAACAGGTTTAAACACAGGCTTGATTCTAACCAAAGCCTGACAAAACGCCTGGAACCTCAGCCAGACGATGGTGCAAAAGAATAGACAGAGCAGAAATCTGTCCCCTTAGGGAACTAGCTGACAATCCCTTCTCCAATCCCTCCTGGAGAAAGGATAATATCCTAGGAATCCTGACTTTACTCCATGAGTAACCCTTGGATTCACACCAATAAAGATATTTACACCATATCTTATGATAGATTTTCCTAGTGACAGGCTTTTGAGCCTGAATTAAGGTATCAATGACCGACTCGGAAAAACCACGCTTTGATAGAATCAAGCGTTCAATCTCCAAGCAGTCAGACGCAGAGAAATTAGATTTGGATGTTTGAAGGGACCTTGAAGTAGAAGGTCCTGCCTTAGCGGCAGAGTCCATGGTGGAAAGGATGACATGTCCACCAGATCTGCATACCAAGTCCTGCGTGGCCACGCAGGAGCTATCAAAATCACTGAAGCTCTCTCTTGCTTGATCTTGGCAATCAGACGAGGGAGCAGAGGAAACGGTGGAAACACATAAGCCAGACTGAAGAACCAGGGCGCTGCTAGAGCATCTATCAGCGCTGCCTTGGGATCCCTGGACCTGGACCCGTAACGAGGAAGCTTGGAGTTCTGACGAGACGCCATGAGATCCAGTTCTGGTTTGCCCCATAGTTGAATCAACTGGGCAAATACCTCCGGATGGAGCTCCCACTCCCCCGGATGAAAAGTCTGCCGACTTAGAAAATCCGCCTCCCAGTTCTCTACTCCTGGGATATGGATAGCTGAGAGATGGCAAGAGTGAACCTATGCCCATAGAATTATCTTTGAAACCTCCAACATTGCCAGGGGGCTCCTTGTTCCCCCCTGATGGTTGATATAGGCTACAGTCGTGATGTTGTCCAACTGAAATCTGATGAACCTGACCGCAGCTAGCTGAGGCCAAGCCTGAAGAGCATTGAATATCGCTCTTAGTTCCAGAATGTTTATCGGAAGGAGGACTTCCTCCTGAGTCCACGAACCCTGAGCCTTCAGGGAGTTCCAGACTGCGCCCCAGCCCAGAAGGCTTGCATCTGTCGTCACTATAGTCCATTCTGGCCTGCGGAAACTCATTCCTTTGGACAGATGGACCCGAGATAGCCACCAGAGAAGAGAATCCCTGGTCTCTTGATCCAGATTTAGTAGAGGGGACAAATCTGTGTAATCCCCATTCCACTGATTGAGCATGCAAAGTTGCAGTGGTCTGAGATGTAGGCGGGCAAACGGAACTATGTCCATTGCCGCTACCATTTAGCCGATTACTTCCATACACTGAGCCACTGACGGCCGAGGAGTGGAATAAAGAGCACGGCAGGAAGTTAGAAGCTTTGACAACCTGACCTCTGTCAGAAAAATTTTCATTTCTACGGAATCTATCAGAGTTCCTAGGAAGGAAACTCTTGTCAGAGGGGAGAGAGAACTCTTTCCTTCGTTCACCTTCCACCCGTGAGACCACAGGAATGCCAGAACAATGTCCGTATGGGACCTGGCGATTTGAAAAGTCGACGCCTGTATCAGAATGTCGTCTAGATAAGGGGCCACCGCTATGCCCCGCGGTCTTAGAACCGCCAGAAGGGACCCTAGAACCGTTGTAAAGATTCTTGGTGCCGTGGCTAACCCAAAGGGAAGAGCCACAAACTGGTAATGCCTGTCTAGGAAGGTGAACCTGAGAAACTGATGATGATCTCTGTGTATCGGAATGTGTAGATAAACATCCTTTAAGTCCACGGTAGTCATATATTGACCCTCCTGGATCATAGGTAGGATGGTTCGAATAGAAAGGTCAGTGCATTTGGTACACATTCTAAGAGGGGTTCCACAATGGCTTCTAAACATAATGAACAAGGAGTTTCCTCTATGTCAGACATGTTTAACAGACTAGTAGTGAGACCAGCAAGCTTGGAAAACACTTTAAAAAATGTGAAAAAGCAATAATACAAAAACGGTACTGTGCCTTTAAGAGAAAAAAACTACCACATAAACTGCAAAACAGTGTTAAAAAGTAGTAAACTCTACGAAATTTTTACAGTGTGTATAATGGACTAAAGAAGCATTGCACCCACTTGCAAAAGGATGATTAACCCCTTAGGCCCAAAAACGGATTAGAAAAACGTTAAAACCGTTAACAAACAGTCAAACACACTGCAACAGCTCTGCTGTGCTCCTACCTGCCCTTAAACACGATTTTTGCAGGAAAAAAACCCTCTATAGTGGTCCTAGATGCCAGAGGACTCCTTTAGGGAAGCTGGATGTCTCAGTCTGAAAATCAACTGCGCATTTAGAGCGCGAAAATAGGCCCCTCCCACCATGCACTCAATGTCAGAGGGCCTTAAAAATGTACTCCTAGGAGTAATCTAGCTAGCCATGTGGAAAACTAGGCCCCAAATAAAGATTTATCACCCTCAGAGAAAAAACGTTTTTTTTTCTATAAACCATGCAAACGTTTTTACACTAAGTAATATGAGTATTAACATGAATATTACCCTTTTTTGCAAGCATGATCTCAGTCGTTGTTAAATCACTGTATCAGGCTTACCTCAATTATACCAGGCACTGTCAGCATTTTCTAGATCTTATCTCTCTAGAAAAAAATATATACTGAACATACCTCAAAGCAGGTAATCTGCAGACCGTCCCCCCAACTGAAGTTTTCTTTCCATATTCTTCAGTTATGTGCGAGAACAGCAATGGACCTTAGTTACAAACCGCTAAGATCATCAAACCTCCAGGCAGAATTCTTCTTCCAATTTCTGCCTGAGAGTAAAACAGTACAACGCCGGTACCGTTTAAAAATAACAAACTCTTGATTGAAGGTAAAAACTACACTAAGTCACCACATATCTCTTGATACTTCCTTTCTTGTCGAAAGATGCAAGAGAATGACTAGGGTGGCAGTTAGGGGAGGAGCTATATAGACAGCTCTGCTGTGGGTGTCCTCTTGCAGCTTCCTGTTGGGAAGAATATCCCACAAGTAATGGATGAACCCGTGGACTGGATACACCTTTACAAGAGAAAGTTTGATTTTACATCCCGACTTGAGAGGCTGGAGCACTTCACGCATATTAAATGGAAATCTAAAAATCAAAACAGGTGTTTTCATTAGTGCAATTTATTTTTTTCAACAATTCCCTTCCAGCAAGTGTGTTTCTTGTGCTGCCTCAAAATAAAGTAAATGTAGATAATCTAATGAAAGGTTAAAAAGGAAATTTATGCTTACCTGATAAATTGATTTCTTCTACGATACGACGAGTCCACGGATTCATCCTTACTTGTGGGATATTATCCTCCTGCTGACAGGAAGTGGCAAAGAGCACCACAGCAGAGCTGTATATATAGCTCCTCCCTTCTCTCCACCCCCAGTCATTCGACCAAAGGTATAGGAAGAGAAAAGAAAAGCTAAAAGGTGCAGAGGTGACTGAAGTTTTGAAAACAAAAATACAATCTGTCTAAAATGACAGGGAGGGCCGTGAACTCGTCGTATCGTAGAAGAAATCAATTTATCAGGTAAGCATAAATTTTCTTTTCTTCTACTAGATACGATGAGTCAACGGATTCATCCTTACTTGTGGGATACAATACCAAAGCAACAGGACACGGATGAACGGGAGGGACAAGACAGATACCTAAACGGAAGGCACCACTGCTTGAAGAACTTTTCTCCAAAAATAGCCTCCGAAGAAGCAAAAGTATGAAATTTGTAAAATTTGTAAAAGGTATGAAGGGAGGAGGACCAAGTCGCAGCCTTACAAATCTGTTCAACAGAAGCATCGTTTTTAAAAGCCCATGTGGAAGCCACCGCTCTAGTAGAATGAGCCGTAATCTTTTCAGGAGGCTGCTGTCCAGCAGTCTCCTATGCCAAACGGATGATGCTTTTCAGCCAAAAAGAGAGGTAGCCTTAGCTTTTTGACCCCTACACTTTCCAGAATAAACAATGAATAGAGAAGATGTTTGACAGAAATCCTTGGTCGCTTGTAAGTAAAACTTCAAGGCACGAACCACGTCCAAGTTATGTAACAGACATTCATTCTTAGACGAAGGATTAGGACACAAGGAAGGAACAACAATTTCCTGATTAATATCCTTATTTGAAACAACCTTAGGAAGGAATCCAGGTTTAGTACGCAAAACCACCTTATCAGAATTGAAGATAAGGCAAATCACATTGTAACGCAGAAAGCTCAGAAACCCTTCGAGCAGAAGAGATAGCAACTAAGAACAAAACTTTCCAAGATAAAAACTTAATATCCATGGAATGCATGGGTTCAAACGGAACCCCTTGAAGAACATTGAGAACTAAATTCAAACTCCATGGCGGAGCAATAGGTTTAAACACAGGCTTGATTCTGATTAAAGCCTGACAAAAAGACTGAACGTCTGGGACATCCGCCAGATGCTTGCGTAGTAAAATTGACAAAGCAGAAATTTGGCCCTTTAAGGAACTAGCTGATAATCCCTTCTCCAATCCTTCTTGGAGAAAGGACAAAATCCTAGGAATCCTAACCCTACTCCACGAGTAGCCCTTGGATTCGTACCAATAAAGATAGTTACGCCATATCTTATGGTAAATTTTTCTAGTGACACGCTTTCGAGCCTGAATCAAAGTATCAATGACCGACTCAGAGAATCCCCGCTTAGATAAAATCAAGCGTTCTATCTCCAGGCAGTCATCTGCAGAGAATTTAGATTCGGATGTTTGAACGGACCTTGGATGAGAAGGTCCTGTCTCAATGGCAGTTTCCACGGTGGCAGAGATGAGATGTCCACTAGATCTGCATACCAAGTCCTGCGTGACCACGCAGGCGCTATCAGGATTACTGAAGCTCTCTCCTGTTTGATTCTTGCAATCAGACGAGGTAGGAGAGGAAATGGAGGAAACGCATAAGCCAGGTTGAACGACCAAGGTGCTGCTAGAGCATCTATCAGTACAGCTTGGGGATCCCTTGACCTGGACCCGTAACGAGGAAGTTTGGCATTCTGACGAGATGCCATCAGATCCAATTCCGGTATGCCCCATTGATGAATCAATGCCGCAAACACCTCCGGATGGAGCTCCCACTCCCCCAGATGAAAAGTCTGACGACTTAGAAAATCCGCTTCCCAGTTCTCTACTTCTGGGATATAGATTGCTGATAGGTGGCAAGAGTGAGTCTCCGCCCATCAGATTATCTTTGAAACCTCTATCATCGCTAGAGAACTCTTTGTTCCCCCTTGATGATTGATATATGCTACAGTCGTGATATTGTCTCACTGGAATCTTATGAATTTGGCCAAAGCCAACTGAGGCCACGCCTGAAGTGCATTGAATATTACTCTCAGTTCCAGAATATTGATTGGTAGAAGAGACGACTCCTGAGTCCAAACACCCTGAGCCTTCAGGGAATTCCAGACTGCACCCCAGCCCAAGAGGCTGGCGTCCGTCGTCACTATAACCCATGCTGGTCTGCAGAAGCACAGACCCCGGGACAGATGATCCTGTGACAATCACCAAAGAAGAGAGAGTCTCTGGTCTCTTGATCCAGATTTATCGGAGGAGATAAATTCGCATAATCCCCATTCCACTGTCTGAACATGCACAGCTGCAGTGGCCTGAGATGAAAGCGTGCAAACGGAACAATGTCCATTAATCCAATGACCTCCATACAACGAGCCACTGATGGCCGAAGAAGGGACTGAAGCGCTCGGCAAGTATTTAGAATCTTTGACTTTCTGACCGCCGTCAGAAATATTTTCATGTCTATCGAGTCTATCAGAGTTCCCAAGAATTGAACTCTTGTTAGTGGAACTAGTGAACTCTTTTCTATATTCACTTTCCAACCGTGAGTTCCGTGTGAGATTTGGTTAGATGGTAAGTTGACGCCTGAATCAAAATATCGTCCAGATAGGGCGCCACTGCTATGCCCCGCGGCCTTAGAACCGCCAGAAGGGACCCTAGCACCTTTGTGAAGATTCTGGGAGCTGTGGCCAACCGGAAAGGAAGGGCCACAAACTGATGGTGTTTGTCCAGAAAGGCGAACCTGAGAAACTGATGATGATCCTTGTGGATAGGAATGTGAAGATACGCATCCTTTAAGTCCACGGTGGTCATATATTGACCCTCCTGGATCATTGGCAAAATTGTACGTATGGTCTCCATCTTGAACGATGGGACTCTGAGAAATTTGTTTAGGCATTTGAGATCTAAAATCGGTCTGAAGGTTCCCTCTTTTTTGGGAACCACGAACAGATTTGAGTAAAACCCCTGTCCCTGTTCTAGTTTTGGAACTGGACAAATTACACCCATGGTATAGAGGTCTTTTACACAGCGTAAGAACGCCTCTCTTTTTGTCTGGTCTACAGACAAAGTGAAAGATGAAATCTTGAATTCTAGTCGATACCCCTGGGTCACAATTTCTAATGCCCAGGGATCCTGAACATCCCTTGCCCAAGCCTAAGCGAAGAGAGAAAGTCTGCCCCCTACTAAATCCTGTCCCGGATAGGGAGCTGCCCCTTCATGCTGTCTTGGTAGCAGCAGCGGGCTTCTTAACTTGTTTACCTTTATTCCAGGTCTGGTTAGGTCTCCAGACTGACTTGGATTGAGCAAAATTCCCCTCCTGCTTTGTGGCGGAGGAGGAAGTAGAGGGTCCACCTTTAAAGTTTCGAAAGGAACAAAAATTATTTTGTTTAGCCCTCATCTTGACAGTCTTGTCCTGAGGACGGGCATGACCTTTACCTCCAGTAATGTCGGAAATTATTTCCTTTAGTTCAGGCCTGAATAGGGTTTTGCCTTTAAAAGGAATAGCTAAAAGCTTAGATTTTGATGACACATCAGCAGACCAAGACTTAAAGGGACAGTATACACATTTTCATATAACTGCATGTAATAGACACTACTATAAAGAATAAAATGCACAGATACTGATATAAAAATGTTTAAAAACTTACTTAGAACCTCTTAGTTTAGCTCTGTTGAAAGGGTAGCTGGAAAGCCCACTGCAAGTGGGAAATAAGACACTCCCCCCTCCCCCTTCTTTTGCATATGAAAAGACCCTTTACACAAACAGGAGCAAGCTGGAGAAGGTAGCCGACGGTATTCAAATAATATTTTGGGGCTTGGTTAGGAGTCTGAAAATCATAGCAATGTTATTTAAAAATAAGCAAAACTATCCGTTTTTAAAAACAGAATTTATGTTTACCTGATAAATTTCTTTCTCCAACGGTGTGTCCGGTCCACGGCGTCATCCTTACTTGTGGGATATTCTCTTCCCCAACAGGAAATGGCAAAGAGCCCAGCAAAGCTGGTCACATGATCCCTCCTAGGCTCCGCCTACCCCAGTCATTCGACCGACGTTAAGGAGGAATATTTGCATAGGAGAAACCATATGGTACCGTGGTGACTGTAGTTAAGGAAAATAAAATATCAGACCTGATTAAAAAAACCAGGGCGGGCCGTGGACCGGACACACCGTTGGAGAAAGAAATTTATCAGGTAAACATAAATTCTGTTTTCTCCAACATAGGTGTGTCCGGTCCACGGCGTCATCCTTACTTGTGGGAACCAATACCAAAGCTTTAGGACACGGATGAAGGGAGGGAGCAAATCAGGTCACCTAAATGGAAGGCACCACGGCTTGCAAAACCTTTCTCCCAAAAATAGCCTCAGAAGAAGCAAAAGTATCAAACTTGTAAAATTTGGTAAAAGTGTGCAGTGAAGACCAAGTCGCTGCCCTACATATCTGATCAACAGAAGCCTCGTTCTTGAAGGCCCATGTGGAAGCCACAGCCCTAGTGGAATGAGCTGTGATTCTTTCGGGAGGCTGCCGTCCGGCAGTCTCGTAAGCCAATCTGATGATGCTTTTAATCCAAAAAGAGAGAGAGGTAGAAGTTGCTTTTTGACCTCTCCTTTTACCTGAATAAACAACAAACAAGGAAGATGTTTGTCTAAAATCCTTTGTAGCATCTAAATAGAATTTTAGAGCGCGAACAACATCCAAATTGTGCAACAAACGTTCCTTCTTTGAAACTGGTTTTGGACACAGAGAAGGTACGATAATCTCCTGGTTAATGTTTTTGTTAGAAACAACTTTTGGAAGAAAACCAGGTTTAGTACGTAAAACCACCTTATCTGCATGGAACACCAGATAAGGAGGAGAACACTGCAGAGCAGATAATTCTGAGACTCTTCTAGCAGAAGAAATCGCAACTAAAAACAAAACTTTCCAAGATAATAACTTAATATCAACGGAATGTAAGGGTTCAAACGGAACCCCCTGAAGAACTGAAAGAACTAAATTGAGACTCCAAGGAGGAGTCAAAGGTTTGTAAACAGGCTTGATTCTAACCAGAGCCTGAACAAAGGCTTGAACATCTGGCACAGCTGCCAGCTTTTTGTGAAGTAATACCGACAAGGCAGAAATCTGTCCCTTCAGGGAACTTGCAGATAATCCTTTTTCCAATCCTTCTTGAAGGAAGGATAGAATCCTAGGAATCTTAACCTTGTCCCAAGGGAATCCTTTAGATTCACACCAACAGATATATTTTTTCCAAATTTTATGGTAAATCTTTCTAGTCACAGGCTTTCTGGCCTGAACAAGAGTATCGATAACAGAATCTGAGAATCCTCGCTTCGATAAAATCAAGCGTTCAATCTCCAAGCAGTCAGCTGGAGTGAAACCAGATTCGGATGTTCGAACGGACCCTGAACAAGAAGGTCTCGTCTCAAAGGTAGCTTCCAAGGTGGAGCCGATGACATATTCACCAGATCTGCATACCAAGTCCTGCGTGGCCACGCAGGAGCTATCAAGATCACCGACGCCCTCTCCTGCTTGATCCTGGCTATCAGCCTGGGGATGAGAGGAAATGGCGGGAACACATAAGCTAGTTTGAAGGTCCAAGGTGCTACTAGTGCATCCACTAGAGCCGCCTTGGGATCCCTGGATCTGGCCCCGTAGCAAGGAACTTTGAAGTTCTGACGAGAGGCCATCAGATCCATGTCTGGAATGCCCCACAGGTGAGTGACTTGGGCAAAGATTTCCGGATGGAGTTCCCACTCCCCCGGATGCAATGTCTGCCGACTCAGAAAATCCGCTTCCCAATTTTCCACTCCTGGGATGTGGATAGCAGACAGGTGGCAGGAGTGAGACTCCGCCCAAAGAATAATTTTGGTTACTTCTTCCATCGCTAGGGAACTCCTTGTTCCCCCCTGATGGTTGATGTACGCAACAGTCGTCATGTTGTCTGATTGAAACCGTATGAACCTGGTCCTCGCAAGCTGGGGCCAGGCCTGGAGAGCATTGAATATCGCTCTCAGTTCCAGAATATTTATCGGTAGAAGAGATTCTTCCCGAGACCAAAGACCCTGAGCTTTCAGGGATCCCCAGACCGCGCCCCAGCCTATCAGACTGGCGTCGGTCGTGACAATGACCCACTCTGGTCTGTGGAACATCATCCCTTGAGACAGATTGTCCAGGGACAGCCACCAACGGAGTGAGTCTCTGGTTCTCTGATTTACTTGTATCTTCGGAGACAAGTCTGTATAGTCCCCATTCCACTGACTGAGCATGCACAGTTGTAATGGTCTTAGATGAATGCGCGCAAAAGGAACTATGTCCATCGCCGCCACCATCAACCCGATCACTTCCATGCACTGAGCTATGGAAGGAAGAGGAACGGAATGAAGTATCCGACAAGAGTCCAGAAGCTTTGTTTTTCTGGCCTCTGTTAGAAAGATCCTCATTTCTAAGGAGTCTATAATTGTTCCCAAGAAGGGAACCCTTGTTGACGGGGATAGAGAACTCTTTTCCACGTTCACTTTCCAGCCGTGAGATCTGAGAAAGGCCAGGACAATGTCCGTGTGAGCCTTTGCTTGAGGAAGGGACGACGCTTGAATCAGAATGTCGTCCAGGTAAGGTACTACTGCAATGCCCCTTGGTCTTAGCACCGCTAGAAGGGACCCTAGTACCTTTGTGAAAATCCTTGGAGCAGTGGCTAATCCGAAAGGAAGCGCCACGAACTGGTAATGTTTGTCCAGGAATGCAAACCTTAGGAACCGATGATGTTCCTTGTGGATAGGAATATGTAGATACGCATCCTTTAAATCCACCGTGGTCATGAATTGACCTTCCTGGATGGAAGGAAGGATAGTTCGAATGGTTTCCATCTTGAACGATGGGACCTTGAGAAATTTGTTTAAGATCTTGAGATCTAGGATTGGTCTGAACGTTCCCTCTTTTTTGGGAACTATGAACAGATTGGAGTAGAACCCCATCCCTTGTTCTCTTAATGGAACAGGATGAATCACTCCCATTTTTAACAGGTCTTCTACACAATGTAAGAACGCCTGTCTTTTTATGTGGTCTGAAGACAACTGCGACCTGTGGAACCTCCCCCTTGGGGGAAGTCCCTTGAATTCCAGAAGATAACCCTGGGAGACTATTTCTAGCGCCCAAGGATCCAGAACATCTCTTGCCCAAGCCTGAGCGAAGAGAGAGAGTCTGCCCCCCACCAGATCCGGTCCCGGATCGGGGGCCAATATTTCATGCTGTCTTGGTAGCAGTGGCAGGTTTCTTGGCCTGCTTTCCCTTATTCCAGCCTTGCATTGGTCTCCAAGCTGGCTTGGCCTGAGAAGTATTACCCTCTTGCTTAGAGGACGTAGCACCTTGGGCTGGTCCGTTTTTACGAAAGGGACGAAAATTAGGTCTATTTTTTGCCTTGAAGGGCCGATCCTGAGGAAGGGCGTGGCCCTTACCCCCAGTGATATCAGAGATAATCTCTTTCAAGTCAGGACCAAACAGCGTTTTCCCCTTGAAAGGAATGTTTAGTAGCTTGTTCTTGGAAGACGCATCAGCCGACCAAGATTTCAACCAAAGCGCTCTGCGCGCCACAATAGCAAACCCAGAGTTCTTAGCCGCTAACTTAGCCAATTGCAAAGAGGCGTCTAGAGTGAAAGAATTAGCCAATTTGAGAGCATTGATTCTGTCCATAATCTCCTCATAAGGAGGAGAGTCACTATCGAGCACCTTAAGCAGTTCATCAAACCAGAAATATGCGGCAGTAGTGACAGGGACAATGCATGAAATGGGTTGTAGAAGGTAACCCTGCTGAACAAACATCTTTTTAAGCAAACCTTCTAATTTTTTATCCATAGGATCTTTGAAAGCACAACTATCCTCTATGGGAATAGTGGTGCGTTTGTTTAAAGTAGAAACCGCTCCCTCGACCTTGGGGACTGACTGCCATAAGTCCTTTCTGGGGTCGACCATAGGAAACAATTTTTTAAATATGGGGGGAGGGACGAAAGGAATACCGGGCCTTTCCCATTCTTTATTAACAATGTCCGCCACCCGCTTGGGTATAGGAAAAGCTTCTGGGAGCCCCGGCACCTCTAGGAACTTGTCCATTTTACATAGTTTCTCTGGGATGACTAAATTTTCACAATCATCCAGAGTGGATAATACCTCCTTAAGCAAAATGCGGAGATGTTCCAATTTAAATTTAAATGTAATCACATCAGATTCAGCCTGCTGAGAAATGTTCCCTAAATCAGTAATTTCTCCCTCAGACAAAACCTCCCTGGCCCCCTCAGATTGGGTTAGGGGCCCTTCAGAGATATTAATATCAGCGTCGTCATGCTCTTCAGTAACTAAAACAGAGCAGCCACGCTTACGCTGACAAGGGTTAATTTTGGCTAAAATGTTTTTGACAGAATTATCCATTACAGCCGTTAATTGTTGCATAGTAAGGAGTATTGGCGCGCTAGATGTACTAGGGGCCTCCTGAGTGGGCAAGACTCGTGTAGACGAAGGAGGGAATGATGCAGTACCATGCTTACTCCCCTCACTTGAGGAATCATCTTGGGCATCATTGTCATTATCACATAAATCACATTTATTTAAATGAATAGGAATTCTGGCTTCCCCACATTCAGAACACAGTCTATCTGGTAGTTCAGACATGTTAAACAGGCATAAACTTGATCAGAAAGCACAAAAAACGTTTTAAAATAAAACCGTTACTGTCACTTTAAATTTTAAACTGAACACACTTTATTACTGCAATTGCGAAAAAACATGAAGGAATTGTTCAAAATTCACCAAATTTTCACCACAGCGTCTTAAAGCCTTGAAAATATTGCACACCAATTTTGGAAGCTTTAACCCTTAAAATAACGGAACCGGAGCCGTTTTAAGCTTTAAACCCCTTTACAGTCCCTGGTATCTGCTTTGCTGAGACCCAACCAAACCCAAAGGGGAATACGATACCAAATGACGCCTTCAGAAGTCTTTTATAAGTATCAGAGCTCCTCTCACATGCGACTGCATGCCATGCCTCTCAAAAACAAGTGCGCAACACCGGCGCGAAAATGAGACTCTGCCTATGCTTTGGGAAAGCCCCTAAAGAATAAGGTGTCTAAAACAGTGCCTGCCGATATTATTATATCAAAATACCCAGATAAAATGATTCCTCAAGGCTAAATATGTGTTAATAATCAATCGATTTAGCCCAGAAAAAGTCTACAGTTTAAATAAGCCCTTGTGAAGCCCTTATTTACAATCGTAATAAACATGGCTTACCGGATCCCATAGGGAAAATGACAGCTTCCAGCATTACATCGTCTTGTTAGAATGTGTCATACCTCAAGCAGCAAGGGACTGCAAACTGTTCCCCCAACTGAAGTTAATTGCTCTCAACAGTCCTGTGTGGAACAGCCATGGATTTTAGTTACGGTTGCTAAAATCATTTTCCTCATACAAACAGAATTCTTCATCTCTTTTCTGTTTCTGAGTAAATAGTACGTACCAGCACTATTTGAAAATAACAAACTCTTGATTGAATAATGAAAAACTACAGTTAAACACTAAAAAACTCTAAGCCATCTCCGTGGAGATGTTGCCTGTACAACGGCAAAGAGAATGACTGGGGTAGGCGGAGCCTAGGAGGGATCATGTGACCAGCTTTGCTGGGCTCTTTGCCATTTCCTGTTGGGGAAGAGAATATCCCACAAGTAAGGATGACGCCGTGGACCGGACACACCTATGTTGGAGAAAAATAAATAAATTATGGGCTATATAAATAGATCATCTACAAAACATTAATGCAAAGAAAAAATAAGTGTATAATGTCCCTTAAAGCCATAACGCTCTACGCGCTAAAATGGCAAAAACTGCATTTTTTGCCCCTAATTTAGCCATTTGAAAAGCGGCATCGGTAATAAAAGAATTAGCTAGCTTGAGAGCCTTAATTCTATCCAAATATCATCTAATGGGGTCTCAACCTTAAGAGACTCCTTTAGAGCCTTGAACCAAAAATCTGCTGCAGTAGTAACTGGAACAATGCACGCTATGGGTTGTAGAAGAAAACCCTGATGAATAAACAATTTATTTAAAAGACCCTCTAATTTTTATCCATAGAATCTTTGAAAGCACAACTGTCCTCAATAGGTATAGTTGTATGCTTAGCCAGAGTAGAAATAGCTCCCTCTACCTTAGGGACCGTTTGCCAGGAATCCCGAATGGTGTCAGATATGGGAAACATTTTCTTAAAAGTAGGAGGGGGAGAGAACGGAATGCCTGGCCTATCCCATTCCTTAGTAACAATGTCCGAAATTCTTTTAGGGACTGGAAAAATATTAGTGTAAGTAGGTACCTCTAGATATTTATCCATCTTACACAATTTCTCTGGTGGTATTACAATAGGGTCACAATCATCCAGAGACGCTAAAACCTCCCGGAGTAACAGGCGGAGGTGTTCAAGCTTAAATTTAAAGGCCGTCACGTCCGAGTCTGTTTATGGGAACACATTTCCTGAATCTGAAAGCTCTCCCTCAGACAGCAATTCCCCTACCCCCAACTCAGAACACTGCGAGGGTACATCGGAAATGGCCAATAAAGCATCAGAGGGCTCAGCATTTACCCCAATACCGGACCTACTGCGCTTACCCTGTAAACCTGGCAGTTTAGATAATACCTCTGTAAGGGTAGTAGACATAACTGCAGCCATATCTTGAATAGTAAAAGAATTAGACGCACTAGAAGTACTTGGTGTCGTTTGAGTGGGCGTTAAAGGTTGTGACACTTGGGGAGAATTGGATGGCATAACCTGATTCTCTTCAGACTGAGAATCATCCTTAGACATACTTTTATCACCTAAAATATGTTCTTTGCAATGTAAGGCCCTTTCAGTACATGAGGGACACAATGTAAGTGGGGGTTCCACAATGGCTTCTAAACACATAGAGCATTGACTTTCCTCAATGTCAGACATGTTGAACAGGCTAGTAATAACCACAAAAAGTCTTGAAAACACTTTATTTAATGAAAAAAACAAAAATTTGAAAAATGGTACTACGCCTTTAAGAAGTAAAAAAGTGCAGAATG